>NC_050575.1:22776417-23028595 GCF_011100635.1 Trichosurus vulpecula | reverse complement strand
ACATGCATTTAAGCATTTATGGAAGTATTATATTATAGACATGTGAAAAGGCATTGGTCTCTGCAGAGAGATATGATCCCTCCTTGCTTGAGATGATTCCTACCATCTCACCAATTCCTACGACCATGCCCACCATCCTAAGAGGCAGTATGCTATGGTGGAAACAGCCGTATACAGTTTTATGTTGGTTATTTTTATTTTTTCTCAATTACATGTAAACAAAGACTTTTAACGTTTGTTTTTAAAGATTTTCAGTTCCAAATTCTCGCTCTCCCTTCCTCCCCTTTAGAAGGCAAGTAATTGATATAGATTACACATGTGCAGTCATGTAAAAACATTTCCGCATTAGCATGTTGCAACAGAAAACACAGACCAAAAGACAAGAATAAGAAAGAAAACTTTCAGAAGTGTGTTTCAGCCTGCATCTAGACTTCATCATTTCTTTCCCTGGAGACAGACATCATTTTTCACCATAAGTGCTTTGGGTTGTCATCATACAGTGTGAAACAGCAACATGTTTGGGCTCAGAAGATGCAGCTTTGCATCCCGGCTCTGGCTTCAGAGCTGCATTAAGTCACTTCACCAGTTTTCCTCATCTCTAAAATAGGGGTGATAATAGTTGCATTATCTTCTTCACTGAATTGTTGACAGTCAAGTGAGATTATGTAAAACACTTTGTGACATCAAGTGCTATATAAACGGCAGCTGTTGCTGTTGTTAGCCTTTCCCCAGTTTATAACAGTACCTAAGTAGTCTCTCTACCTTCTAGTTGATCCTGTGTGCCACTGCCTGTTGAATCTGCCTTGACACATTACTTAGGAACCCTCTTTCCCCCTTCCCCTCCTCCCTGCCACCCCCCTCCCCATTTTAGTGTGATCTTTCCCTCTTCTAAACAGTCATAGCATTCTGTACTCCCTTCCTGTACTTTGCCTTATTTTATAGGTATCTGGGGGTGCATCTTCTCTCTCCTGTTAGACTACATAAAGCCCCAGGGAAGTGAATATGTCTTATTTACCCATTTTCCCCTCATCTTCAAGTCCAGCCTTACACTCACTCAGTAATAAAGTGGTTGAGTTTTATAGCCAGCATATTTCCCCATTACAGTATCGTTCTGAATGGTATGGTTTTTCTTTTAAGACTTCAAAACATTTTTCAAGTGTTTAAGTCATACCAGGTCTCATTAGATCTCTGAGATTCTCTTTGGGATTCTTCTGATTATTAAATAATTTCCCATCTCCAAGCAGCTTTGAGTGCAAAAACCAGACAGTACCTCTCCCTTCTTCCCCCACCTCTATTTTAATGTTTTTGAAGTCTATGACATTTCATATCTATGGTGAGAATGAGAGAGGAACAAAAAGATTGTATTTCTTCCAAGTATAGATTGGGTTTCAGTGTTAGTTGAAGTAGTTGGGTTTTTTTTTTGGAGGGGGTAAGGCAGGACAATTAGAGTTAAGTGACTTGCCCAAGGTCCCACAGCTAGTAAGTGTGTCAAGTGTCTGAGGCTAGATTCGAACTCAGGCCCACCTGACTCCAGGGGCCGGTGCTCTACTCACTGAGCCACCTAGCTGCCTCAGAAGTAGATTTTTTTAAAAGTATGAATGAATTAATTTATTTTAAAATATTAGAGTCATGGTATAGGAGTCCCTTTCATGATTGTCCCAAAAAGAAAACTTTTCTCCCCACAAGTAAGAAGTACTTAGAAGTTTGGGAGTTAGAATGTGATGAGTGAAGGCTAAGATCTTACGAATAAGTATAAAAGGTAAATGGGGGCGATTATGAGGGAACAGATGGCATCCTCATTAACAAGCTGAGTATGGGTTTTAGTCATTTGCTGGTTTTTTTCCAATTCTTTTTATAATTTGCATTATAATCCTCCATCTGATAATATTTAAAATGTATTTTATGTTGAGTCATTTCTTGTTTCTTTTGCTGGTGAATCAAAAGATCATGAAATGATTTTGCTGAAGTTAAGTAGCATAAAGCTAAGTTTCATTTTTGTGCAATCAGATAAGAGATCTGCTATGGAAGTAAGGTCCGCCTCACATCCTTGGTCTACATTTTACCCTCAGAGTAATAATGTCTGCCTTTGGGAACGATAGTATGTAATAGTCATAAGATTCTTAAGTTGTCCAAAGAAACCTGAGGATCTTTTGTTGAAAGGTGACACATAGTTGTGAAGTTTCATTGCAGCCAGTCACACTACTTTCAGTTTTGCAATTATCTTTTCTTTTGAGTTGAAAAGCTATCAGTTACCAAATAAAACCGAGAAAATGCGTCTCAACACAAATGGAGAATCTTTATCACAGCTGAATAGCATGTGGGATTTGGGATTAAGATGTATAGATGTTTGAAGTTTACCTTTTGGCATCTAAAACACCTTAATCTTCTAAACAGTATCATCTCTTCTGCGTCACAGCTTCTCAGCTGGACCAAGTTGCCCAAATGACAAAAAATGTAGAGGACCCAGACTAGAACATTGGGGAAAAACCCCCAAACCCAAAACTGAAGCTTTGTAGGCTTTATCTAAGTGAAGAGGGGAAGGCAGCAGAGCTGGGGACTCCAGGAACAGCCGCCGGAAACCTGACCTGTGCCATTGCATGGCAGTCAGCTTCTTTTGCCCTTAAGGAAATTTCTCCTAGTGCTTCCATCAGTGTGTGGAATCCCGACAGTATCATCATACCACTCTACTCTCGTTAATAATTGTTTTCTTTGCTTAGTTAGCAGAGTTAGCAGAATAGGCACATGATCTGCTTTATGTTAAGTGGTGGTCTTCTCTCTGTTATGATTTGAAAATTCGAGATCCCTCACCTACTGGCGACAGTAAGACAGAGATCCCTGCAGGAGCCCCAACAGTCTAGACTCTAGTTTGGAGAAGTTATGCAGGCTGTTGTCCTGAGACTCTTAAATACAAGATGAACTGTGGTGTGATTTCTCTGCTTAGCTTAGCGTCTTAGTTTCAGCGTTTGGTAATAGGGACTGACAACTCAAAGACTTGTCCTGTGAATGAGAGTTATCTATATCTTAGTTCCCCCGACCTGGTTCCAACCTTAGAAAGACTGTTCAACAAGCAATTATTGTATGTTATACCAGTGTAAGTGGGAGAAGTGGCCAAAGACCTTTCTCTTTACCTCCGGTAACTTATCACAACTTAGGAAAACACTTCTGAAAGGAATAAATATACTTTGTAAAATGTTTATAATATATGCCAAAGAAGCGACTTAATAAAATTAATTTCTTAGTCGATTCACTGGTCCCTGGAACAAAGCTGACCAATTTAAGATTTCTTGGAGGGGAAAGGGGAGAGACTTGTACCAAATGAAGTAAAATTGATGTAGCTGTTTTATAATTAGGAGTTTATGATATTCATTTTTTACTGGCAAATTATTTTCTTTTCTCAGCGCAATAATGAAGTTTCATAGCATGAAAATGGAAGAAATTAATAAAATTATTCGTGATCTCTGGCGAAGTACCTACCGAGGTCAAGGTGATTACTATTTATTTGATTAATAGTCTTTCTCAGGAGTCTTACTCCATAATTAACGGCTCTACTCTAACCATTCTCATCCATACTTCCTGCTGTCTTCCCCACAGTCCCGTGCCATTCCTAGCATTAGTGACACTCCAGCTAGCGTGAACTGTCATATCACTATTATAGACCATTCAAGATGAAGCATTCTTGGAGGCCCTTTACTTTCCAGGGCTTTGGGCTAGCCTGTTCCTTCATTGCTGCTCCTTTCCTGTTGCCCCTTCTTTGTCACTCCCTTTCCATTATTACTTCTGACTTTGCCACTAACTTTCTTCCTGAGAATTCATAAGACTTCTTAATCTTAGTACAATCCTCTACCGAGAAGATAAGGCAGAATTTTCTGTTCACAACCTGGTCAGACTTTACATAATTTGGCTGTGATGCAAATAACAATTAGCCTGAGCTGTGATAAGAAAAAAGGGTTTGCACTTGCCTGCTTTTGAAGAATGTAGATGTGGATAAGCTTGACTCAGATAAGGAGAAAACCAGCATGCGGAAACTGTTAGGGGAGCTAGAAAGGGCAAAGAGGGCGCCCCATTCCCTGACTTGACTTTTGGCATCATGTGATTGCTACTTCCTGACTTTGGCAGTCAGTTTTTAAAAGATTCAACTTCATATTTTAAGAGAAGCATAAAAATATTTTATTTTGAACTTGACACAGAGTGCCACTTTAGTAGTGCTACTTAAAACTAATTACATCATCTGTCATCTAACCTGTCTAAAGTCAATCAGGAATTTTTTCAGTCAACTAATAAGTGTCTCCTCTGTGCCAGGCATGGAGCTTGGCTCTGAGGGTATAAATACGATGCATGAAGCAGTCCTTTCACACAAGGAGCTTCCATTCTAATGGGAGAGACAAGCACATCTTTAAATATATATGAAATAAGTATAAAGAAAATAAATACGGTATTTTGGGAGGGCAGCAGGCTTCATGTAGAAGGCATTGCTTGTTCCGTATCCTGAAGGAAGAAAGGGATTCTCTGCAGTGGGGATGAGGAGGGAGTTCCATTCCAGGCACGAGGGCAACCTGTTCAAAGGCATTGAGACAGGAGATGATGGCATATCCCATGTACAGAACAGAGAAGGCAGATTTGGTGTATCACAGTGCAGGAGAGAAATGATGATCAGTGAAGCTACAAAGTTAGTCTGTGGTCAGGGCATGAATGGCCTTAAAAACTAACAGAAGCGCTTATATTTGATCCTAGAGGTCTAGGGAGCTGCTCTGCTCTTATTACTTGGGATAATTCCCATACTGCTCAATATTCTCTTCAACAAAAACATTCTTTTTTTCTCTCAAACTCTTTTACTATATCAGATATTGAATATATAGAAATTCGGTCTGATACAGATGAAAATGTGTCAGCTTCTGACAAAAGGAGGAATTACAACTATAGAGTAGTAATGATAAAAGGAGATACAGCCTTGGATATGCGAGGACGGTGCAGTGCCGGGCAAAAGGTAGGTATACAGAACTGTTTTAGCAGTTACATATAAAGATAGAGTAAAGGGGGGAAGGGGAGCTTGTGATTCTCTCCAAGCAGAGATGAGAAATCTAAATTCTGATCCAGAGAGCTAGGTAGTATGAGTGATGGGAGCATAGAACTCGGAGGCAGGAGAAGTCTGGATTTCACTCTTCCCTCTGATGCCATCTGGGTGGCCCTGGTCAGGTCGTTTAAGCTCCTGAGTCTTAGTGTTCTTGTCCCTAAAATGGGGATGATAATAATGCCTGTCTTGCAGGGTTGTGAGAATCAAGGAAGATAATATATGTAAAGCGATTTGTAAAGTTTAACTGTCTGCAAAACTGAGAATTCCTAGAGTCACAGAATTTTAGAATTGGAAGAAACCTCAGCAGCCATCTAATCCAGGTCATATCTGAAAGGAATCCCTCCTGTGACATCCCCAGTGCCAGCTTTTTGCTTGAAGACCTTCACCGAGGGGGAACACTCCACTCCTGAGAGAACACACTTCATTTTGGAATAACTCCAGTTGTTGGTGTTCTTGACACCAGACCTCCATTGTTCCTGGTTCTGCCCTCTGGGACCAAACAGAACAAGTCTAATCCTTTTTCCACATAACATCCTTTCAGATACTTGAAGACAACTCTAATATCCCTCTGAGTCATCCCTTCTCCAGGCTAAACCTCCCCATTGCTTTTTTTTCTGTTTTTTTTTTTTATTTAGTATTTTATTTTTCCCTAGTTACATGTAAAAACAATTTTTAACATTTGTTTTTAAAACTTTGAGTTCCAAATTCTCTCCTTGCCTCCCTCCCCACCCCCTCAATTGAGAAGGCAAGCAATTTGATATAGGTTATACATGAGTAGTCATGCAAAACATATCCATAATAAGTCATGTTGTAAAAGAAAACACAGGCTGAAAAAAAACCTCCAGAAGAATAAAAAAGTAAAAAAAAAGTATGCTTCTATCTATATTCAGACACCATCAGTTCTTTCTCTGGGGATGGAGAGCAATTTTTCATTCTAAGTCCTTCAGAGTTGTTGTCGATCATTGTATTGCTGAGAATAGCTAAGTCATTCATGTTGATCATCTTACAGTATTATTGTTACTTTGCATCAGCTCATGCAAGTCTTTCCAGGTTTTTCTGAGAGCATTCTGCTCGTCATTTCTTATAGTGCAATAGTATTCCATCACAATTATGTAGCACAATTTATTTAGCCATTCCCCAATTAATGTGCTTCCCCTCACTTTCCAGTTCTTTACCCCCAGGAAAGAACTGCTATAAATATTTTTGTACATGTAGGTCCTGTTCCTTTTTGTTTTTTATCTCCTTTGGGATACAGACCTTCCCCACTGGTTTTAACCTATTCTCTTATGATGTGGCCTTTCACCATCCTGTTTTCTCTTATCAATGCCCTTCTTAAACTAGGATGCCCAGAACAGAACGCTAAATAGAGCACTTCAGATGTGAGCTGTCACTTTCTCCCTAGAAACTTGTGCCTTCATTAGTGTAGTCTGAAGTCACATTGTTGTGTGTGGTTTTTTTTAATTTTCCCGCCACTTCGCACTGAGGTGATTTTTTTAACCCAAGTACAAAATTTCTTATTTATCCTTGTTGATTCTTAGTCCAGTCCTCTAGACTGTCAAGATCTTCTGGGATTCTAACATCATCATCAAAAGAAATGGATGAATATCTGCAAAAATATAAAATATACAAATCAACAAAAACAAGAAATTTTCATATTAATAGTCAGACAAGGAAATGGAGCAAGTCATAAGTGAACTGCCATAAGATACTGAAAACTCTGTTATGAGTAGCAGTAACCAAAAAAGTTTGCAAGCTAGACATGCAAAGGAATTAGATTGTGGGTTCAAAGCGTTAGAACTGGAAAGGACCCTAAAGGCCTTGAGGGCCAAGCCCTTCATTTTGCAGATGAGGAAATGAGCCTGAGAGAGCTACGTGCAGGTTAGGATTTGACGCCTCTTCACTCCAAGTCTAGTGCCTGGTGCCACTTCTCATTTCTCTCCATGATATCTCTAGAGGTTCTTATTGGTTTAGGAAACCATAAGTAGCCATATTAGTAACATATGAGATTTTAAATTGAACTCACACTTTTTGAAAAAGTAGGATTGCTATCTGGCATGTTTGAATCTTTGGACTTACAGACATTGTCTCCAGTACGTTGACTTCACCCACATTTGGTGAGATAACTATAAATACCATCTTTTAAAGACCTAATAGAAATATCTGTAAGGGTAAGGTATCATTGATTCTGCTTTTAGCATGAATTCCATGGTGCCTAAGCTAGGCACTAGTCTGCATGTCTGGGAGAAGTCTTAGGAAAATCCAGAGGTTAGGACTGCATTGTGATCATTGGATCTGGCATAGAGCATGTCACTGGGTTCAGTTCCAGTAGTTACCTACCATTTAAGAGAGAAGTGGCAAATATTAAAGAATGTGAAAGAGAAGTAAAAGGTTAAAAGGCAATAAAGTAGCACCTGTAATGCTACTTTATTGGAAGAATTAGAATTAAAAATACTTGGTTTTTGCCCTTATTGGAATAGTCACATACTACTATAAAATTTTTTTTAATCTTTAAAGAGGGAAAATAGCCTTTTCCCTTTGCTGAGAACAGCATGAGAAATGGTTTAAAATGCCCTGGGAGAAATTATCAAGCTTCCTAGACACATCCATATGGCTACGGTGACCATATTTTCTGACTCCCAAATAATGGCTGTTCCTTTACTTCATCTCATTAAAACCCATTTTCCTTTCTTGAACTTGGGACTCTAGGAAAATTCAGGACATAAGGTTGCCTGTAGTATGTATGTACAATGGAATTTGCCTGCTTACCTTCCTGGATACACATGCAAATAGATTTCCCAGAGAAATTATAGTCTTTCACATGTTACAACTTAGATATAATTCTGCCCTGTGGCAGAGGACTGAATCATGTGGCTTGTGTTGAGCCTTTATTAAGAGAATTTTAGACATCCAGAGATTATTGTATACATTGGCTGAATTTTTATTTTCATAAAAAGCTCTCAACTTTGGCTTATAAATGCTTATAAACTTCCCTTCTTCGGACAGCTTCTGAGAATGGGAAAGATTTCTGCATTTCCAGTTTAGCTGAAGAAGAATTAAGGTTTTAACTCTGGAAATAAACAGCTGGATATTTGAATACTTCTTATTTCAGATGAAGCTTACAACAACCAATTCCTACTTGTATATAAGTACAAAATAATTCTGATCTGATGTTTTCACTTTTACAAGTAAAAGATGGGTTTATGAAAGCAAAATCAGAAGCACTTGTATCTGGATTTTCACATCTTCTATTCAGATTGAATGTGAAGTCATCAGACTCATACATTGAGCTAGATAGCAGCTCATTTATGTCAGCTATATTTAGCCACCGTTTGTGTTGAGCCTTTGTCAAGGAACTACTCGTTTCCAGTTAAAGGGCAGTTGAAGATATTTCCCTAACCTCCTAAGAAGGCAGGAAGATGGCTGTAAATAAATGAAGCTCCATCTCCCGAGGAAGTGAAGAGGAGTGAACAACTACAGCAGCTCTCTAGGGAAAATGGTGATAGGAGCTACCATCTGATACTGCTGTGAACTAAGAGAGTGCTTTCTAACCCAGAGATGACATATTTCATCAAAGCAGACTGCTGACTGCTAGGGTGAAGAATGTGTAGTGACCTTTCCAGATTTAAGAGCTTTTTTAGACATTATCAATTTTATCTCACACATTTCAGTGATAATCTTTAGTAACCACCCTTAGGGAAATAGAGAAACAGAAATGAGTGATGTAATAGGAGCTCTTGGTAGTGGTTAGATACAGCTTGAGTGACACTCTGCTCTAGTGGCAGGAGCACTGGACAAGGCATCAGGGTTCTCGGCTCAGCTGCTGCAACAGTTGGAGTAGCTTTGGACAAATCCTTTGCCTCCAGTGAGGAGGATCATAGATCTCCTTAGTAAAGATCTTTCAATGACTCCCCGTTGTCTAGAGCAGAGGTGTCAGATGCCCAAAGCTGCATGCAACCTGCAACTTTGCTGTGTAACCTGAATCAGATGCAAATGTAACTGGGAAATATTTTACAAAATAAATAAAGATGCAGTGTAACATAGATAATGTTAATATGTGGTTGCAGGGATCCTTATATACAGTTTATTGGCCAGTTTCTACTTGAGTTTGACATCACTGGTCAAGAGGATCTTAAAAAGAACCTGTTTATGGGTTCCCATTAGCTACTATTTTTATCTTATCCTTACTTATCTTTGGGAGGCTTAGCATTATGTTCAGCATTTTCTTTTTTTTCATGATTTTTTGTTTTGTTTTGTTTTGGATTCTCTTTGGTTTCTTTTTTTCTGTCCAGACCTATGATTTCATTGATGTAGGGAACCCCTGATGAGGAAACTTTCTCCACTGAGGTATATAGCTATTGTTCTGCAACTTAGAGGTTGCTAGAGGTCACTGACTTGTTCAGAACTAGTAGATCTAGTAGATATTAGACACAAGATTTAACCCAGGTGCCCCTAACTCCAAGGCTGGCCTTCTCCACTGCATCACCTTTCCTCTATGGTAGTATTAGATTCTCGGCATATACTCCTCACTGGAACACAGTTTTTATGCACTTTGACTTATCCAGAATGTGGCCTGAGTGGTTGGTTGAGGTCTGTCTCTTCCAGGGCCCTTTGGTTGGGAATGACATTTGTGACATTTCCTTGAGCCTGACAAACACAGGGGTCTGTCTTCTAGGCTCAGATTCCAATACCCTCCTTCTGGGGGCTTTAGTTACACCTCACAGACTCAACTCTAACTGCCATTGATTTTCCCTCAGGTGCTTGCTTCTCTTATCATTCGCTTGGCCCTCGCAGAAACCTTCTGTTTGAACTGTGGCATTCTTGCCTTGGATGAGCCTACAACAAACCTCGATAGAGAAAACATTGAATCTCTTGCACATGCCCTGGTGGAGTAAGTGTTTATTACATTGGGAGGGGACCGTGGTAGCTTTATAGCAATAACTTTTAAATAATACCGAGAAAGGTAAGTTCTCATTTAAAACAAGCTTTGAATGAAAACTGTACAAAGGCTTCATGAAGAATTTGATTCATTTCAATATAAAGGTTTGACTCTTTGTTGGACATTTTAAAAAAATATTCAGCTGGTGTTCTTAACTGGCCACACGTTTGGCCATCATCAGGAAAGAGGTTTTTTTCTTCTTTTCTTTTATTTCTTATGAATTTGACCAGTATCAGAAAACATGAACATATCTGTACATTAAGCACAGAAAAAGAGGATTGTATATCAAACTGTGAATCTATTCTATGCAGCTTCAGATTTTTAAGTCTACATTACATTTAACATAGTAATAACAACACTGCCTGGCTCATTTGTGTTCCCTTCTGAATTTCTTTTTACTCTTCTGTGCATTTTAAAGTGTTTCACTGATGTTACTTTTTTTTCTTTGCATCTCTATTCCCACCCCACCAAAAAAAAAGGTTAAAAACCCTTCCTTGTAACAATTAAGCATAATCAAGCAGAAAAAACAAACATTCCTACATTGGTTGTGTTTGAAAGTATAAATTTCATTCTTGACCTATATTCCATCTTGACCTCTCTGTCAAGAGGTGGGGAGCATACTTAGAAAGTTTTTAAATCTTTTAATGTTCTTTTCCTTTACAGTTTTGTCTTCATTGTATAATTGTTCCCCAGGTTCTTCCTCATTCTGCAGCAGTTCACATAAGTCTCCCAAGGTTTTTCTGCCCCAGACTTAAACACTAAAGAGCCTTCTGATGGAGCCCATCCTCAGCCATACGTCCCTGCCCAGCTCCTGGTTGTGCTCCCGATACTCTCCTTTTCTGAATGAGTTTGCTCCACAATTCGGTCATCTTCTCCACCCTGACCCCTGTCCTCAGACCAAATACCTGTTAAGTGCAAGGTGCCCTGCTCTCTGTGTCTCAGTTTTCCTCTTCTTATATTGACATTCTACTGGGAGAATGCAAGATAAGCATAAATCAGTATAGTAGAAGGAAAATGAGAGGCAATGTGGCATAGTGGGTAGAGAGGTGACCTCAGAGCCAAAAGGAAGACCTGGGCTCCGTCCTGCCTCTAGCATGTAGAGGCTGAATGACCCTGGCTGGGCAAATCATTTTACCTCTCAATGCTCTGGGCATCTCTACAACTATCACTCACATCAAAACAGCTGCCCTACAGTGGTAGGGGGAGTTTCCTTATCAAGGAGTTCCCTGTTTTGTTGCAATCACATGTCCAGTCCTTATTTCTGTCCCTACAAGGAGAATCAAGGATGGTGAGAGCCATTGGCCATCAGCTGGGGAGATCAGCAAAGCCCACCTGTCCTGAGGCTGAAGGGGGAGCATTGAGGGTGGGGACAGTAGTGAGAGAGATGGATGTGAATTGGGGCTGGGGGGCAGAGATACTGTTGGGGAGCTCTGATGCTCCTCCAGGCGAGATGGGTTAGAGTGGTGGATGTGGGAGCAGAGAAAAGACGATGGTAGGAGAGGCACAAGGGAGATAGAATCCATGAGATTGTTTGCCCCACTACACCCTGGTTTCTTACCTAGACCTTCAGATCTTACCTTATCTTCTTTCCAGGATTGGCTCAGAGCCTCTTCCTCCTTGCGGTTGGTGCTCTTCCCCTCCCCACTTTTCTTTAGACTTATTGGTGTTATGCCCTCTGTCGCTTCTCCCTCCTTGTAGACGTTCTGTCCCTTGCAAGCAAGGACTCTTTGTTGTGTGTCCCCAGAACAGCAGCACCACTCTTCTTCCTTGGTCCTGACTTTCCTCATTTCCTGAGGGAGGAATTGCCCTTGATCAGTGCAGATCAGCCGCTTCTCTACAACTTGGAGTCTAAGAGAACGGCTGAGGGGTTAGGTGACTTGCCTCGTGACACAGCCAAGGTGGACCAGAGAAAGTGAGATCCCAGCTCATCCCAGATGTCCATCACCCTATGATGCCTTAACTTGGACATAATTGGTATTTAACATGTTAGGTGAATGGAATTTAATTGAATTTCTTTACATGGGAATGTTCATGGAAAAGTATAGAATGCACTGCTGTATGGTCCCAAGATGGGCTGATTTTACCTGAATGCCTGAATGGTTAATATTGAAAAGTTGGATCACTTTAGCCAGATATCTGTCAATGGGAGAAATGTGGACAAACCCAAAGACAACATTTTGGCCTTCCTGATGTAACAATATGCTCATAAAGAGCTGGCTATTAAAAGCTGGGCTTGGAGGCTGAAATCTTTTCTTCATGAGATCAATGAAATTATGAATACACAGTCCCTATTTTGAAATGCAGTTCTTGGTTTGGTGAGGCAGTAGGGGGTTGTAAATATTTTAATATTTCATGGATCTGTGATTTCATAGATATGGTTACTCGCTCCCACAGCAGATCATAGCCCCTCTTTAACTTGGTCAGTGGTCCTTGAGAGTTGTTGTGGTCAAACAATTGATCATCCTGTGGCATGTGTGGTGAGGAAAGTCTGCAGTTAGTGAGGCCTGTTCAGGTCAGTAGGACCTGCTGGATTAGAACTTGTGCCCTGCTGGCCCCAGGATAAAGCATCAGAGTAGAGTTTCAGTGGAAATACTATACGTACTCAAAAAAATAAACATTTTTCCATTTTTATAAAGTTTGTGATGAAAAAAATTAAAATAAGCAATAACTCATTTATGGCATAGAATGGCATATTACGTAGGTAGGCAGCTGCAGCTGCAGAGTCAGCATAACTTTAAATAGGAATGTTAGAGATGACGAGGTTGTTTCCATTTTTGTCACTTGTGTTGTGAGGAGTGACGGCAGAGCTTGTTTTCCACATATTCACATGTCTACTGGGTGTATTGTTCATGGGTGTTTTAGAAATACGTCCTGAAAGGCAGTCATTGTCCTTAGCTGCACTTCTCCTCAGGGTGATGTTGTATGTGTCTGACAGGGCGTCTCCTCTTAGCCTACAGCTCGATGTTCTGGGGACACACAGGCTAAGACAGTTGGTGTGCTTACAAGTTTAATAGTCATTGATAGAGTTTTCCCCTTCCTCTCACCATTTGTCATCTTCTGTGCTGGCGGTGTTTGGGTGCAGTGTTCTAGACTAAGACAGCCGCCACTCAAACCCCTATCTGTGACACAGGCTAGCATTTTTCTGAAACTTCATGTTGCCTCACTAAACCGAAGCAAGCTTCTTAACTGGCGTGTTCAACTTCTCCCCACAAAGAAGTACAGAAATTTTCCCAACCCGCCCACTCACCTAGCTTCTGTGTGTCATAGCAATGATGCATCTGATAACTGGTTGGGACTCATTTCTAAGTAGGCCCAACTCCTAAGAAAACTGGGGACAGCTTGTGTTCTTCCCCCATCCATCATCTGTAATTTTGTTTTTAACATCACCAGAGAAGAAAAGCAGACAGGTCTGGGAAATTCCCAAAGCAAGGAGAGCAGGCTTTGAGTTAATGAAGCTGGGTATTTAAATGTCTCTTTCCTTCCTCCTAACCTCTTCAGAATGGTTAGAAGTTTCTGGTCCAGAACTGCTGGAGTTCGTGACTAAGTAACTCCGCTTCCTTGTGGGCGATTGGAATTCAAGTGGAGCTGCCAGATTTTTGAGGCAGTGTGACTTCGTAAAAAGATGGATGTGGAGTCACAGGACTTAGGTTTCTATCTTGGTCCTGCCACTTAGACCTTTGTGACCTTGGGCAACTCCCCTAACTGCTCTCGGCCTCAGTTTCCTATGTTGTAAAATGAACTATAAATCTGTGATCCTGACTTAGCAACAGCCTTCAAAATGTAGCATAAGGCTTCTTCATCCGTTGTCCTCATCTCGGCTCTTACCTGGTTCTGTAGAGGCTGCCCTCCCCATCTTTCTTTCCAGTGGGAGAGACTGAGAAACACTAGTTGGAAAAACACGTAGTCATCTTCATTCGCACTGGTATACTTTGTAAACAACACAAAAGACAGCCTGTTTTTGCTCAGATCTATACAACAGATATTTATTCAGGGTCTTACTATTTGATCCCCGACCTCAAAGAGGTCACATTCTGGTAGCAGAAGGAGGCACCCAACACATAATAACTCAGAACGTATATCATAGGGAGTTAAGAAAAAGACTGTGAAAGGTCCGAGGCGGCATCGTTATTGACTTGCACAGCAGGGAAGAGGCTTCCTGGAGATGCAGTACATGCTGTGGAGAAAGGATTCTTACACCTTCAGTAACATGTAAATATTTTGTTCCAGAATAATAAAGAGTCGTTCCCAACAACGCAACTTCCAGCTTCTTGTGATCACCCACGATGAAGATTTTGTGGAGCTTTTGGGTCGTTCTGAGTATGTGGAGAAATTCTACAGGATTAGAAAGAACATCGACCAGTGCTCAGAGATAATCAAATGTAGCGTCAGCTCCCTGGGCTCTTATGTTCACTGAAGTCTTTCTAGTAGCTCTCCCTTTGAGGGTGTCTCTGAGATGGAAGCGCTGTATCTTGATGAGCAGAAATGCCAAGAACCTGCTAGTGGCCTCAAGCAGCCCAGGCCTGAGCTTCTGAACATTTCTGTGTAGTTTGAGTGTTAATAAAAATGACAAGTTTGATTTTAAATGGCATTTGTCTTGTTTGCTCATTTTGTGAATGCCTCACTTGGATTTTAGACGTACAAGTGTGTTCTCTGGTAGGTAAAAGGCCCAGTAATATGTACCCAATAGATACAACAGGGTATAGGGTGAAGCCATCCCCCGGGAGCTTCCTGTCCCAACTCTTCCAGTGCCTCTCTGTGTGACCTTAGCCAAGTCCCTTCCCCTCTCTGAGTCTCAGTTTCCTCATGAGTAACGTGGGAGTTCTGGAGTATCTGTCGTGCTTGCCTTCCTTGGTGTTTGTTTCTTGAATTGAAATCGTTGCGTGAGGAAGTGCTATGGAGTTTGTTGCAAGTTCGCTGAGCTGTTTTCTGAACGGAGTCTCTGTGCTCTTTAAATATGTGTCTATTGTCTGCTTGTGCGTGTATGGGTCCATAATGGCCATTCAAAGAGACCCAGAAGAGAATTGCGTTGTTCTTGGCAGGAAGTAGAAACCATCCCATATACCCTAGGTTGCCCAAGAAAAGAACTTCACTCTTGGAAGGTACCCAACTTGTAATCAAGATCAGCAATAGATTATTTAGTACACTAGAATAGTCCTGGGCAACTAAAATGATATAATTTAACGCTATCAAAAACATAACATCATTAGTTGATTCCACCTGATTAAGATGCATTTCCTCTTCACTTAAAGTGAAAACCAGAGGAAGAACTATTATGGGCACCTCAGCTACCCCCCCCTCCCCCCGCTAATTATTATGTGGCAGGAAATAACTAAGATGTGTTATTTAGAAAACACTAGCCAGGGTCTGGCTTGTTAACTTGGGATCTATGAATTAAAAATAATTTGATGATTGCATTTTGATACAGTTAATTTCCTTTGTAATCCTATGTATTTAAAAACATTCTGATAAGGGGTTAGTAGGTCTCACCCACTGCCAAAAAAGGTTAAGAAACTCTGGTCTACTGGAACAAGATTAAAGGATCCTCAAGGGGCTTTTCCCCCGCTTCTAGCTGCTATCAAAATCAACCCCAGCCTCTAGACAAGATTTCATTAGACCATTAGAGGTGTCTCCAGGAGATATGGGCCAAGTTGATTGTCATAGCAAAAAAATGAGAATGCTTAATGTTGGGTAATTTACTTTAAGCAAAGATTGCATATGTATAGGACTTAGAGTTGGAAGAGATCTTTAAAGATCACCTGGTCTTAATTCCCTCATTTTATGGATGAGGAAACAAAACCAGACAGATCACATGACTCTCCCCGAGTCACACAAGTAGTAAATAGCAAGACAGGATTCTCATCTATCTTTACCCTAATTTCTCGTTGAATTTCCACCCATCCCTTAAAGCCCACCTCACGTTACTTCTTATCTTCCCACTGCCCATCATGGAACTCTGACATACTTGAATTGGACGGATTACCTGTGGGCAACCTTATTTCATGGCCAGGAGTCAGAAATGTTGAAGAGACCTGCCCTAACCTTTTCATCCCTTTCTCTTTGGGAAGACATGGAGCTATTTATAGACAAGCACAATAATAATAGCTGGGGAGAGGATTAGCATCAAAACCGTTTTAAGAAGGGTATTTTGGGCTGGCTGTCAAACGGTGACTGGCAGGTCCCTACCAGATTCACCACACTTGTGAACTCAATTCCAAGATGCCCAGCAAGAGGGCACAGTAGGAGTTCTGACTTAAGTAAAGACTGAGGCTAAAATCCTGCCTCTGATACTTATCACCCATGTGACCTTGTGCTCAAGGTCCTTGAGCTTACTTGGACCTCAGTTTTCCCTGCAAAATGAGAGAGTTATACTGGATAGCCTCTGAAATGCCTTCAGCCTCTATGATCCTATAAGATTTCCTCTACTGTTAGAGGGGTTGGAGTGACAGCTACCAGTTAAGCATCTTTTGGGTTAATTCTGTGGCCAGTATATCCTTTGACAGGAGGAAATTACTTCATTTATAGAAAATGCCGTCATTTTGAACTTTAATTCATCATTTGGCTGTTAAAAAAAATTCCTAGAAACAACCTATCTGTGGGAGGATTTTCATTTCTTAACCAGTTACTGGCAGCTTCTCACACCTGCAAAATGAAGTCTTAATGAGAGCAACACCCTCACCGCCTCCACGGCCTCCACCTCCACCTCAGCAAAGTGGCCGCATCTCAGGCCTGTTGACCTGGGTGGTGTCATGGACAGAGGAAGATCAACACATCCCAGGCCTCATCCTTCCTAACCTGCTATATTTGAAATTGCTCACCACTTCTTCCTAGATACTCTCCCTGGGTATTTGGGCAAGGACTCTCACTTGGTTTTCCTACCTGTGTAGCAGCTCCTCAGTCTCTTTTTCTAGATCGTCACCCTAACCAATGGTGGGCTCCCACAGCTTTGTCCTGGACCCTTTCGTTTTCTCTCCAGCTTCTCAGTGATCTCTTAAGGTCCTCTGGGTTCGGTTGTCATCTCTAGGCAAATGAGAGGACTCATAGCATAAAAGATGAAGTGGTGAACCTGGAGTCAGGAAGGTCTGGGTTTGAATCCTAGCTCATATATTCCCTAGCTATTCGATGAGGGCAACCACTCTGGTACTCGGCTTCCTCTTCTCTAATACAGGGATAACAATAGCACTTATCTCCCAGGATTGTGTTATTCAGCAAACATTTGTTAAAACACTGTGTGCCAAGCATTGTGCCAAGTACTAGGATACCAAGACAAAAAGTGTAACTCCTTGGCCTTAAAGTGCTTACGTTCTATCAAATAAGGTCATGTATGTAAAGTGTAAACCTTAAAGTTCTACATAAATGCAAGCTATTATAATGATGATGAGTCAGATTCTATATCTAGCCCTTTTCTCTCCTGAGCTCCAGTCTCACATCACGAACACCCATTGGACATTTCTACTTGGATATCATAGAAATCTCTAAAATTAAATATGTCCAAAATGGAATTCCTCTTCATCCCAACTTCCCTATTTCTGGTTTTGAGAGAAAACACTTTCCAAGTGATTCTGACCTAGTTTTCCTGACTGGATGGAGTGGGGGCAGAGAATTAAGCTTTCTGACATTTGCTTCCTGGCGTGGGTACAGCATTTCAGCTCACACTAGGCCTGGTAGTAGCAAAGTCTTTGGCCTGGTGACATGGGGACGTGTAGGGTAGAGGTGATGTGGTTAGGAGTTCTCAGTGGGGACTTCCATTTATCTGCCAGCCAGGTTTCTGAGTCAGTAGTCTGGATGTACATTTTAGAAATAAGTATACCACAGAGTCATAACCAGATTGGACTCTTCTAATGCTTTCATTCCTGGATACCCATGCTGAAGGTAAAAACCCGGCTCTGTGATTGATTACCTGGCATCCCTGATTGATATTTCTCTCAGGGATGGGATGATGTACCATCCTAAAGGATAAAGGAGGAATGGATTTTTGTACATGGAAGCCCATACTACCTGATGAAGAAAAGAAACTAAAATGATGTAAACTTCCCACTTGTACACACTTAAAAATCTTCCTAATTAAAAATTTTTTGTAAGAACTTCAAATCCAACAACATTTTAACTATGAAGAAGAGGCTGATAAATACAGGACTGAGATTCCAAACCAGTGGGCCATGAATGGAGAAGGAGATTCAACCACGCTCTCCTGAATATTCTCTCTTTGGCTTCTATCCTGGCTTTCCTTCTTCCCATCTGACTAGTTCATTTTTTTCACCGTCTGCAATCAGACATCTCTAGGCCCCTAAGCAGAGGGGTATCCGTAGCTCTGTCCTCAGCCTTCATCTCATAAGTGGTCTTGCCCCATCCTGTGGGATCAATCATCCCTATGCATGTGACTTGATAAGCTATATATGCAAACCAATTTCTTTCCAGAATTCTGATATGACCTCATCGATTGCCTTCTGGACATCTTCACCTGGATGTCCCAGTAACATCTCAAACTCAACAGTCCAAATTGGTTCCTGTTATTTTCCCTCTCCCTGCCTCTCCTCCAAATTTTCCTGTTGTTCTCAGGCACACCCTCCTCCTAATTGTATAACTTCGGAGTCATCTTTCATTCACTCTTGTATCCACTCATTGGCTAAGGCCTGCAAATTCAAATTCAGTGTTTCAAGTCCAAACTCGTCTTCTTCTCAGGGGAAGCCGTGCCACCACCTATTTATTGCCAGAATTATTTTAATAGACTGCTTATCTTTGCCCCTGGTTCCTATCTCTCTTTATTCAGTTCATCTTCCACACAGCTGCCAAGGTAATCTCCCTAAGGAATAGGTCTGGAGATGCCATGCACCTTCATTATCCTTACCCCCATTGTCCCTATGATTAAAAAAATAAAAACCTCTCTAGCCTGGCATTTGATGCTTGAGGACCACTTGTTGGGAATGTTGTATAAGGGATTCTCACCTGTGGCTCCAAGAAGCTGTAGCATGCGCAGAGGCCACACCCTCTCAAATAGACTGACCAAACCAGGTGGAGGGTAACTATTGGTGAGTCAGGAAGGTGTCTATCCCCAGCGTGTGAAGACTTCCCCCAGTGGAATGGGCAGATGAGAACAATTAGTTCCAGTGGCCATGAGGGTGGCTGGAAGTGGGTACTGTGGAGCGCTTAGAGATTGGTACGACATCAAGGGCATCCCAGGCCATACCCAGCCACCTGATGTTTGTCTTGCCACTGGATGTCAATGACTGAAAGAGAGAGTGAGGCTGACAACTTCATGCCACACTGCCGCGCTTAAATCCAGTTCATGCAGGAGTCCAGACCGTCCTGTGATGTTGCTGGTTGGTCCTCTTTGAAAACGAAGGAGAAACAACCACCACCACTATGTGCAAAGGGCTTTGGGGAAAGATGAACCAGAAACCTGGAATTCTCTGCCTCCAGTAGCTGATTAATATGGATCCCTCCTCTCTGGTGGCTCTAGAAATGCCAGCTCTCCAGAGAGATTGCAAATCAGTCAAAGGAAGTTGTTCTTTTGATTAGATTCCCCTAATACATGAAACTTCTCTACTTGCTGCTACCTTTTCTCCATCCTGCAAAGATTCATCCCCAGAAACATGCCCTGATGTGCTTATTGTCTATAATTGGAGGGCTACTTTAAATCTGAAGTCAACTATATTGCCCAAAATTCCTCCTGTCACCCTGGTCCTCTCTCCCTTCCCAAATTTGTCCCATCCTCAAGGCCCATTCTTATAAAAATTTAATAGAAATGAGAAGGTAGGCATATGAAACATTAGTTATTGAGGTCCTCTCAATCGCCGCCTTCTTTTGTCTGTGATGTTCTTAACCATTTGATATCCTCCAGATCTCTCAATTTGATTCTCCAAGGAGAACCTGTGAGCTTTCTGGCCATTTAGCTGGAATTTCCTTAAATCATCTTTTTTTTTTTTAAGCGAAAATGTCCAACCACATTATTGGTTACTAGCCAAGCTACTGGTGCTGAGCTGTTCTATATTTAGGGGACGAGAGAAAGGTATAAGCATTTATATAATGCCTACTGTGTGCCAAGTACTGTGCTAAGGAAGCGCTTTTACAAATATTAAAGCTTAGTATGTTTTATACTTTGTTGTTCAGTCGTTCAGTCATGTCTGATTCTTCGTGACCCCATGGACTTTTCCATGGGGTTTTCTTGGCAAAGAGACCATGGAGTGGTTTGCCATTTCTTTGTCCAGTGTGTCCCCATTCTACAGATGAGAAACTAAGGCAGATGGGGTTAAGTGGCTCACCCAGGGTCACATGGCCAGTAAGTGTCTGAGGCCAGATTTGAACTCAGATTTTCCTAACTCCAGCCCCAATGCACTATCCTCTGTGCCATCTAGCTGCCCTGTTTCATACTTAGCTGGGCTAATGTCTTCAGACAGCATACTGGGACAGGCACTGAAGCTTCTCCATTGTGGCAGACTGCCAGAGCCTCTGCTGACCTTCCACGACCCTGGTTCACCTCCATGCCACAATGAGGCATCAGAGTAGGACTTTTGTGGAAGGTACTAAAGAGGTGATTAATAAAGAATCCCACAGATTGGAAATGATAAAATCAAGGGTATCTTGTTACATCTCCCAAATGACATAAATCCCAGCTGTGCCATTACTCATTTTTCTTCTTTATCTCATCAAAACAGCTTCTCAGTAGGTTCTACCTACTCCTTTACTGGTCAGTGATACCCTCAGAGCTTCAACCCACACGTGTGGGTGTGTAGCAGCCCCACCGACCAGGGAAGTCCCACACAAGGACCTTTGCCTGACAAATTGAGGGCAGGGGATTGTTTCATTTCCGTCTTTGTATCCCCAGAGCTTTGCAAGGGGGCCTCGCTCATAGCAAGCACTTGATAAATGGCTTAGTGATTTGAATTGGAATGGATTGTTTATAAGGCTTAGTTTTATACAAACCCATACGTACAAAACTATTTATAGGAGCTTTTTTGTGGTTGCAAGGAATTCAGTTTAATAAACATTTATTAAGTGCCTAATATGTCTACTTTATTATGTCAACGTATTAATAATATAATATTATTACATTATATTACATTATATTATATTATATTTAGTAATATGCCATTGGAAGAGACGAACCGAGCATCTGTTTCCACAAGAAAGTATGTCACATGCCAGAAGTCTTGTATTTGCTGGGGAAGGCAGGAAAAACAAACGATTAGAAAGACTTGGGAAGGTTGGTCAATACTTCACTCACTTGACAGGATGTGGGCACCTGCTTATCAACATATCTAAAGGCAAACAACTCCTTCCTTCTACTTTCGATAAAATCCCCAACTTCAAAGGCAGGAGAAAGAAAATGAGGAGTGTGGCAGGAGTGCACCCATGTGGGGGTGGAGTTTAGGAACCCTGAAGTGCCTAGCCAATGGGAAGCAGGAGGGAAATTCGTATTGGAAACAGGGCGTAAAGGCCTTGCATTTATCTGAAGCAAGTGTACTCCATTAGGGTACTACCCATTCATTCAGGAGAATAAATGTAAAATAAATATAATGAGAACTTTCCTGGCTTCACAACAAGCATTATTCTTTCTAGAAGTGAGCATGTTTCTCACATTATATATAATATATTATTATAATACACCATAATAAATATAATAATATAGAATAGAATATATAACATAACAATGCAACGCAACATAACATAATAATATTAATATGTCGACTTATTAACACTGTGGTAAGTGCTGGGGATACAAAAAGAGGTAAAAGATAGCTCCTGCTCTCAAGGAGCTTATATTCTAATGGGGCGGGGGGGATAATGTGCAAACAAATCTATTCAAAGCAAGCTATATACAGGATAAATAAGAGAAAATGCACTGAAATTAAGGGGAGTTGAGAAAAGCTTCCTGTAGAATATGAGATTTTAGTTGGAACTTAGAGGAAACCAGGGAGGTGAGTAGTCCAGTGAAGGAGGGAGAGCATTCCAGGCAGGATGGACAGCCAGAGAAAATGCCAGGAGCCAAGAGATGGGAGTGTCTTGTTTGTAGAACTGCTAGGAGACAAGTGTCATTAAATTGGAAAGTATGTTTGGGGAGTAAGGTGTAAGAAGACTGGAAAGGTAGGAGGGAGCTAGGTTATAAAAGGCTTTATGTGCCAAGCAGAGCATTTTGTATTTGCTCCTGGAAGAAAGGAAAGCCACTGGAAACTAAGGGGCTGCCCATCAGCTGGGGAATGGTTGAACACATTATGGTATATAAATATTATAGAGTGCTATTGTGCTACAAAGAATGATGAATTTGTATGAACTAATGCAGAGTGTTGGTTATAGTTCATTATAAAATAACAACAGTATTATAAAGACAACTTGAAAGACTGAAGAATTCTGATCAATGCAGTGACCTCCCATGATTCTAGAGGTGATGGACTCAGGATGCAAAATGGCGGCATATTTTTTGTACGTAAACAATAGGTGGGTTTCTTTTGCTTGACTATGAATATTTGCTATGAGGATTTTGTTTTTATTTTCTTTTTTTCAAATGATGTTGTGTGAGAGAGGAATAATAGATTTTTGTTCATTGAAAATTTTTTTATTTACTTTTTTAAAGATTTAATAAAAACAGCCATGTGTGGTCTTTTTCCAACACTCTCCAAGGGGAGAGAAGATAATAATATAAAAAAAAAAAAGCTTGGAAAGAGAAGGTGGTACCAGATTTTGAGGGGCCTTGAATGCCATGCAAAAGATTTTGAACTTTACTAAATAGAGAACCACTAAAGATTTTTGAGCAGACAGGTGAACTGAGCATACTTATGTGTAAGAGGGCTTATTTTGACAGCAGTATAAAAGGTGAATTGAAAAGGAGACAAAGTGAAAACAGGAAGACCCGCAAAAAGGCTTTTGCAATAGTGAAGACAGGTGACGATGAAAGCTAATGTTAAAGTGGAAGCTATTCGAATGGAGAGAAATAAGAGAGATGTGAGCGGTGTTGGCAATGAAATCAACAAAATGTGGGGACTGATTGATTATGAGAGGTGATAGAGAAAAGGGAAAGATAACTCCTAAGTTTCAAATGTGGGAGACTGGGTGAATGGTGGTACGACCAGAAGAAAGAACAAAGTCAGTCGGGGTGGAGGAAGATTCTAAGTTTGGTTTTCGACTTGTTGAATTTGAAGTGCCAACGGGACATCCAAGTAGGCGTGACTTATATGTTCTTGGAGACCATAAGGTCATAGATTTAGAACTGGAAGGGACCCTGAGACCATCTAATGGGCTTAAGAAATTCCCCTCATTTTGTACGTGAGGAAACAGACCCAGGGAGGTTAAATAACTTCCTCAGGCTCACACAGCTAATGAGTGACAGAGGTTGGGATTTGAACTTTGAACTCCAATACTCTGACCCCACTGTTCCCTGCTGCCTCTCATGAAGGTCTGGAATTCAGAAAAGAGGTCAAGATGAGATATATGGCAGAGGCCATTTTCATGGAGAGGATACTTGAAGGCACACGTGTGGATAACATTAAATTTCAAAGGGTACGGTGGAAAGAGAGAAGAGAAGAGACTCAAGGGTGAATCTTTAGGAGCACATTGAAGAGGTCAAGGAAAAGATGGGGAGGCAGAAAAGGAGACAGGGAGCAACCGAAAAGACTAAAGGTGAATCAGGAGAATCTGCCCAGAGGAAGAATATCCACTAGGAAGGGATGAGCAATGGTGTTAAAAGCTTTAGGAGTATCCAGGGCAAGGAGGACTAAGAAGAAGTCATCAGCTTTAGCAGGTAAGAAGTTAATCAGTCAACAAGCCCTTATTAAGTGTTTACAATGTGCCAGGTACTGTGCTAAACACAAGGAATACAAAAAAAAAAAAAAAAGCAAAATTAGTCCCTGCTGTCAAGGAGCTCACATACCAATCAGAGAAACAAAATAGAGGGAAGATAACCTTGAAGAGTCTGGGGAACCAGGAAAGGCCTCCTGGAAGAGGTGGCCTTGGAGCTGAATCTAAAGGGAAGCCAGGTATTTTCAGAGAGATAAGGAAGGAGGGCATTCTAGGAAGGGGCACAGCCAGTACAAATGCATAGAGGGGGGGAGATCAAGTGTCAGATTGTGTGTGAGGAGCAGCAAGTTGGCCCTTGTAACTGGATTGTCTAGTACATAGAAGGAAGTAGAATGTCAGAAGATTAGTAAGGTAGGAAGGGGCAGATCGTGAAGAGAATGAACTAACCAAACCAACAACTTTATATTTGATCCTCAAAGTAATAAGGAGCCACTGGAGTTTACTAAGGTGGGGGTGATATGGTCAGACCTAAGTTTTAGGAAAATCACTTTGGCAGCTGAGTGGAGCAGAATAGTGGGGAGACATCTGAGGCATTTTGAGGGAGATCTATCCAGATGCTGTTATATTAGTCCAAGTGATAGACAATCAAGGGCTGAACTATAGTAGTACCCATGTGGATGGAAAAAGGAGTCATAGGAAGAGATGTGGTTACAATATTTTGCAGCTGATTGGATTGTGGGAAGGGCTAGAGAGAGGAGTGTAGGATAACACTGAGGTTGCTGACCTGGATTTAGCCATACTCCCACTGGATGGGTGGTAGTCCCTTCAATAGTAATAGTTTAAAAGAGTTGAAGGGAAAAGATATTGAGTTCTGTTTTAAGCATGTCGAGTTTAAATGTCCAACAAGTAGGGGCAGCTAGGTGGCATAGTGAATAGAGCACCAGTCCTGGAGTCAGGAGGATCAGAGTTCAAATCTGGCCTTAGACACTTCACACTTACTGGCTGTGTGACCTTGGGCAAGTCACTTTACCCCGATTGCCTTGCCTTCCCCTCTCCAAAAAAAAAAACAACAAAACAAAAACAAACCAAAAAACAAATAAATGTCCAACAAGTAGTTGGTGATGTGGGACTAGATTTCAGGAGAGGTACTAGAGCTAGATAAATAGAATCTTGGAATTATCTGCTTAGAAAAGATCATTGAGCTCATAGAAACTAATGACATCACTAAATGAAAGAGTATAGAGGGAGAAGAGAAGAGAGCCCAGGACAGAGTCTCGGGGAGACACCCACTGTTAGTGGGCACAACATGGATAAAGGTCCAGCCAAAGAGCCTGAAAAGGATCAGACAGGTGAGATCAGACAAGAGAGAGCAGAATCATGAAAAGCTAAAAAAGAGAGAGTATTCAGGATGAGAAGGTGGTCAAAAGTCTCAAATGCTACAGAGAAGTTAGGAATGTTGAGGATTAAGAAGAGACCATTAGATATGGTGACTAAGAGACTCTTGATAACTTTAAAAAGAGCAATTCTTATTGAATGAGATCAGAATACAGAGGGTTTAACAGAGTGAGAAGAGAAGAAGTGGAGACATCTAGTGTAGATGGCTTTTTCAAAGATTTTAGATGAGATTTTAGATGAGGATAAGAGATATAGGACAATTGCTGGTGGGCATGATAGGATCTAGGGAGGATTTTTTAAAGAATGAACATGCTGGAAGGTAGTGGGAAAGGAGCCATTAGATAGGGAGAGAGTGTAACCAGAATGGCCTTTGTTTTCTTTGAGTGACTCCATTTATCTCAGTGAGCTTTACTAGGTGCTAAGCCCCAGGCCCAAACCCCATTAGGTGTTAACGTAATCCATGTGGATGTGAACCTCCCAGGGTCCTAAGGGGAGGGGCCAACTCAAGAACCAATCACCAGAGCCTGAGCTCTGGTGATTCAGATGATGTTTGATGTCTGAAGGAAGCCCTATAAGAAGGGAGAACAGAGCCATTTGTGCGGGGCTCTGGAGATGGTGTTGATGAGGAGACTCCGGGCAGCTGTAGCTAAGGAGCCCTCCAGCTTGTAAACCCGGATGTTGAGATTTTGTTGAACTCTGGTAACTATGTGTTGGGATTTGAATCAGACAAAGTCTGTCTGTTGATGTTTGTAATTTGTTTGCATTTTGTTTTGAAGTTCAGGGTGCTGGTTTTTTCCCCTGAACTAACTGAATGATATTTGAATTAAAAGTAAGCCCATCAACCCCTTCACCTTGCTTTCCTTAATTAAGCAGATCGAAAGAAGCTGTGCTGTTGGCAGCTTTCTGGGTGCTGGCTGTGGGTGGATCTTTTACCCCCACAGAAGCTGCCAGCCAGATTGTTCAGAGAATGATGATTTGAAAGAGTGGTAATGATGGTGGAGGGAGCAGTGCATGCTCAGATTTGCAGCTTTACTTGTGGAAGGTCTGCTTTCACAAGAGCCATGATGACACATGGTGGAAGTGTCTTGGAGAAATTTTGTAGCAGGCTTAGAAATTCTGCAGTTGATTCTATTCTGCTAGCAACATGATAGATATTAGCCTATTGGTTTGGCTGTAGTGGGTTGTAGTTGGTTGGACCTCTGCTTTTAATTTGACTCCTTCACTGATGGTGTCCACTGAGAGACAGTGCTGAATAAGCGGAGAGAGGTCTTGTGCTCTCTCTCTCTCAGGCCAATATGTGGCCCTGTGAACATGTGCAGCAGTACTTTGCCTGCCTTGGTGTTTGTTCTTTTGTTTAGGTGAAGGAAAATAACCTGGAAACTACAATCTTGTGAGTTTTAAAAAGAGAATGAGCCATCTGGCCACCTGGGTATCAAAAGTCCAGAAGTCTAAGTATATGGGAGTCCTGGAATAAAGTCCACTCTGTGTTTTGTAACACTGACCCCAGCACTAGTGCCCTCAGGAACAACTTTTGGAATTCAGCCCCATGGCAACTGAGATTAGGATTCATCCAGAAGTTATGCTGTATCTGGACGTGAACTTGGTGGGACCAATGCTCTGTGAAAACTGTGCTCCATTCGAGCTCACTCTCCCCTGTGAGCAAGGTGGTATAGGAGAGAGTGTGCTCCCAGTGTATCTATTTTATAGACATAAAATATTGTCATCAGATAAAGAAAATGTACAGTTCTTTACACATAGATTGGAACACTTGTGGATGATGGCAAGATCAATGACACGACCATCTCTGTGAGTAGTTGAGGTAGAATGGAGGAGTAGGCCATGGAAAATGAATAGATTGAGAAACTGGAAGGTTAGGGTATTTGAGGGAACATCAACATATGGGTGGAAATCTCCCAGGATGATCAAAGGAGATGGGTCAGAATGGAATTCTGTGAGCCAGAGGGCACAGGGGAAGGAGTGGGTAGGTCTGGAGTAGGACTTTGTAGGAATTATGCAGTTGAGGTGGATGAGAATGTGGGAATGGACATCGGAGCCTGGGGAGAAGGTTTGATTTTTGGCAACTGGGGGTTGTTGTCACAGGGATAAAGGAGAGTAGGAGTGGATAGGAGTATGCTGACCATTAGGGATGGGTCTAGGTAGAGTGACAGGGAGGTCTGATAATGAAGACAGGTGATGAGAAGGTTCGAGGCTGATAATTTGTGTTGATAGAGTCCTCAAATGCCTGACCTGCCTGGTCATGTGGCCCTGTGAACATGGGCAGCAGTACTTTGCCTGCCTTGGTGTTTGTTCTTTTGTCTAGGTGAAGGAAAATAACCTGGAAACTACAATCTTGTGAGTTTTAAAAAGAGAATGAGCCATCTGGCCACCTGGGTATCAAAAGTCCAGAAGCCTAAGTATATGGGAGTTCTGGAATAAAGTCCACTCTGTGTTTTGTAACACTGACCCCAGCACTAGTGCCCTCAGGAGCAACTTTTGAAATTCAGCCCAATGGCAACTGGGATGAGGATTCTTCCAGAAGTTATGCTGTATCTGGACGTGAACGGCCTGATCATGGTCAATAGGGGTGTATCCCTAGCCTTGTGAGTCAGGTGGGAAGCCTTGCAGAATGAGTAGGCAGGGGATTATTCATCCCAGTCTGGAAGCGGCACCCACTCCCCCCGCCCCACCCATAGCAGGTCCTGGCTGAGCTGTTCTAAGGTGACAGAAGGTGTCCCAGTTCAGAGCTCCCTGGAGCTGTCATCAGTGAACCCACTTTTGTGGAGAGGGCGGGAAGATTAAAG
Organism: Trichosurus vulpecula; assembly: GCF_011100635.1. Classification (NCBI taxonomy): domain Eukaryota; kingdom Metazoa; phylum Chordata; class Mammalia; order Diprotodontia; family Phalangeridae; genus Trichosurus; species Trichosurus vulpecula. The sequence continues at coordinate 23,000,664 of NC_050575.1, read as the reverse complement.
TCCAGTGCAAGGGATAGAGGAAAGGATGGTTAGTGAGGAAGTGGAGGCATCAGGTCTGTAATTTACCTGGTACATCCATGTTCGAGCAGTGGGCACAGCTTATACTACCCATAAAGGTAAATAGAGGTAAAGGTCATCTCAGTGATCCCTGAGACTACCTGTACTTCTCAGCCTCCATGATATTCTCACATCCCAAAGTGAACTTTCCTGCCTGTCACAGGGCCTCAGGGAATGGCATAGAGTATTATTGAATGAATGAATGAATGAATGAATGAATTGGTGAGTGAGGTAGTGAATTGTAGCAGCAGCAGCACTGCTGTTTCTACCCTTCCCCCCTTTCTTCCTCCCTCTCCTCTGTTTGAGCCCCATGGTCAGTGCCCACAGGAAGTGGGTCTAGTGGGAATTTTTGCTGGCCCCCTTTCCCTGCCTCCCCCCAGCTGAATGAAGAATGCATAGAAAGGTCAGATCTCAACTCCACATCAGGTTCTTCATCCTTCTGAAGCAACTGCTGGGCTCAATGAGAGAAAGAAAGAGGGAGAGAGAGAGAAGGAGGCTTAAATCTCTGGGCACCTCCTGAGCAAGCTATTTATTAGCTTAAATTATTTAAAGTTATTTATTAAATTAATTGAAGAAAAAATGATCCTTAATTCATTCCATTGGGGTTTACATAGCCACATGCTTGGTTTGGATATGCCATAGGAAAGATAAAAGGTATAATACTATTAATGATTCTGCTAGCTGGTATTAATACAGTGCTTTAAGGGTTACAGAGCACTTTGCCTACATTGTCTCATTTGGGCCCTAACAAATGCCAACCATCTGTTAATGTGATCATTGCCCTCATCTCAGCCTGTCGGGGGAGGCAGAGGTCGTCTATACAAAATGACCAGGGAATGCCAACTATGTGATTCTGATATAATCATAATAATGTGATTATCCTAAAGCTCCAGGCAGGATCAAATATTAAAGTCCGGGGCAGCTAGGTGGTGCAGTGAGTAGAGCACCTGCCCTGGAGTCAGGAGGACCTGAGTTCAAATCTGGCCTCAGACACTTGATACACTGGCTGTGTGACATGGGGTAAGTCTCTTAACCCTAACTGCCCTGCCTTCCCCCCTGCAAAAATAAATAAATAAAATTACTGATGATTTAAAAAAATATTAAAGTCCTTACTTTGGCATTTAAAGCTCTTCTCATAACCCAGCCTTATCCTACTGTGCCAGTCTTCTTATGCTTTTCTGCCTTACGTGAAATCTTCAATCCAGCTGACTCTTTTGGTCCTCCCATGACACTCCTCCTGCCTCCACATCTTTGCATTCACTGTCGCCGATGTCTTCCTCTTCCTTGGTGCTGGAGCAGCAATGGGAAGAAACTTAATAAGCAGCAGCAGGAGAGAGCTGGCATCCAGGGCAGAGTTGGCATCAGAAAGAAGCAACCAACCTCATTGGTTGGCTAGACAGTGCCAATGAAGCTGAAGTGTAACGTGGCTAGTTAGCAGTCTGGAGGCTGGGGTGGTGGTGAATGGTTTATGGATTTCAGAGGCTTGAATATTAGCCACCCAGCCAACTGGAAATAATAGATTGATAGATAAAGCATTTTTAAGTGCTTACTATAAACCAGGCACTGTGCTAAGTACTGGGAATACAAATACCACCCCCAAATCCAAATACAAACCCCCCCCACCCTCAGGGAGCTTACATTGTAATTGGGGAAGACAACATATATCTGCTGGATCTGGAAAGTTAGGGGTGCAGAGAGTATTTAGATAGAAAATAGGTTAAAAAAAAAGTCCAGAGTCAGGAGAAAAGTGAGCGTGGATGGCCTGGGAAGTTCCTCAAATAGTTGTTTCAGACAAGAACTCACCAATCAGAGGAAGGATTCCAGAGGTGAAGGTAGCGGGGAAGATGAGGAAATAGGAGTGAATGAAGATATTTCTGTTAAGGCAAATTGGGATTCTCTTATGGTTATCATTGCTTTCTGTGAGGGAATAAATAATCTGTGCTATACCTGATTAATGTTCTGTATTGGCTACCTTTTCTATTTTTGTGTGTGTGTGGACTCTAGAGCCAAAATTGGCCATTTTCACCAGAGTAGCTGAGGTGGATTAAAGGGGCCATCCCTTGAATCACTTCACTGAACGGGCTTTGCCTCACTCAAAGTGAGAACTTAAAAAGACCTTAGCTTAAAAAGGCCAAGGTCCCCCACTGCATCCTGGGCCATGTCTAGTCATCCTGATGAATATCTGACCACTGGACCCTGATGGCTCTGGAGGAGAAAGTGAGGCTGGTGACTTTGAACAGCCCTCCCTCACTCTAATCAAATTCAATTGTAAGTCATGTCATCATCTCTCTGATGTCATGGTCCTCTTGGAGAATGGATGACAAACCGCACACAACAGCACACACACCCACAATGAGAATGAGGAGGCTGTTTTCCAAGTTGAGAAGTCAGGCTTCCCCAGAACTGAACCTGGGTAAATCAAAATCACTAGGCATAGGCCAGGAACCAGCCCAGTAGCCTAAGCTGAATGGTACCCCTACAGTCTATCCGTGACATGTCTAATATTCAATAGGGGAAGGTGGTCCAATAATAATGGGAAATTCTTAGGAATTAAATTCCAAAGATACAAACAGATTATTCTGACAAGAAAGAAAAGGGAATACCATAAAATGAAATGTATGTGGATACACATAGAACTTATGGAAATAAGGGAGCGTGATTAAAAATGAATATAAATGAGTAGCATAATCCTGTAAGGATGGTGTCAACAATACTAAAGCACAGAATAAGTGGAAGCCATCAGTGAATGATATTGTGGATACTAAGGATGACAATGACAAAAAGGGATTTTTCTTTAGGTATGTTAGATACAAGGGATGGACCCTTGGGGTTAGAACAAGAGTAAGAGATGATATAGAGAAAGCAGAACTACTCAAATCTGATCTGCTTCTATTTTCTCTACCAAGAAGAATGAATTTTAGACTGAGAAGTTTGGAACAAAAAATAATCACGAGGGAACTGAAGCCCAAGATAAATGAACAAGTGGTAAGAGAGTGCTGAGCAGCCTCACTACAAGTCAAGTCACCAAGGTAGAAAAAAGCTGGCAATGGCGATAGCTATTGGCAATCATTTAAAAATCATGGAGAGTGAAAGAGGTGCCTCAAACCTGAAGAAGGGCAAATGTTGTTCCAGTGTTCAAAAAGTGGTAGACAGTAGTCTTCAAACTATAAGCCAAAGCGCTTGAGTCTATTCTTGGCAAATTCTAGACTCGTTTTAATTTAAAAATTTTTTCCAATGAACAAAAATTTGTTTTCCTTATCCCTTCCCCCACTGGAAAAGGAAAAACAAAAATAAAACTCTGATAACAAATATACATACTCAAGCAAAACAAGTTCCCCCATTGGTTATGTCCAAAATATATGTCTCAATCTGCACCCTGATTGCATCACCTCTCTTTCAGGAAGGAAGTACTATGCTTCATCATCGTTTCTCTGGAATCATTGCGTTGATTAGAGTTCTTAAGTATTTCGAAGTTGTTCATGCAATGGCATTGTTATTATATATAAATTATTCTCCTGGTTCTGTTCTCTTCATTGTGCATCAGTTCATACAATCCTTCCCAGGTTTATCTGAAATTGTCCTCTTCATCATTTCTTATAGCACAATAGTATTCCTACATTCATATGCTATAATGTGCTCATCCATCCCCCAACTGATGTTCCCCACCCCGACTTAGTTTACAGTTCTGTGTCACCACAAAAAGAGCTCCTATAAATATGAGTTTCTGAGTTGATAAGTCAAGCTATACAATAAGGGTCCTTTCCATCATTCTTTGATTTCTTGGGAGTATAGGCTAGTAGGGGTCTCTCTAGGTCAAAGGGTATGCAGTTTACTAAGTTTGGGGGCAGAGTTTCAAATTGCTTTCCAGAATGGGAAGACCAAGTTAATTCTCTACCAACAGTGCAATAACATAAGCTGTTTTTCCCACAGCCCTTCCAGCATTTTTTTTGGCCAATTTTGCCAGTCTGACTGGTGTTGAGATGGAACCTTGGTGTTGTTTTACTTTTCATTTCTCTAATTATTAGTAATTTGGAGAATTTTTCATATGGATTTCTTCCTCTGAAACTGCCTGTTCATATCCTTTGATCACTTATCAAATGGTCCTGTTCTTATAAATTTGAATCACTTTTCCATATATCTTAGAAATGAGACCTTTGTCAGAGAAATTTGCTGCAAAGATGTTTCCTATTTGCTCTAGAATATATTATTAAAAGGATAATTCATGAACATTTATCTAGGAATAGAAGTGGTGATTACTACGAGTCAGCATAGCTTCAAGAATAAGTTGTGTGCCTGATAGACAAGTGATAAAAAGATAGCTGTAAATAGTTTTCAAAAGGAGAAAGACAAACTATCTTGCATAAGATAAAACTATAAAAATCACAAATAATCAGAAAAATGCAAATTATGTCCACCAAGTTAGCAAAGCTAGGAAAACTTCTTACTGGAAAGGTTGTGGGAATAAAGATGCGCTTCTGCTGGTGGAGCTGTGACCTGGTTCAAATATTTGGGAAAACAATTTGGAATCAATCATGTAAGGAAAGTTCATAAAATTATTCATACCCTTTTAATGTAGAGATTCCACTACTGAGCTTACAAGAAGTTTATTTACAGAAAGAAAAGACAAAAATATTCATCAATCCCAGTGAATGGCCCGAGCATCCATCTAGACTGGGTATCATAGGGAACCTGCTGGAGAACTTCCCCCCAGCCTTCCCACAGCTTCCCAGAGCCAAACAAGCTCTCCAGGACCCAGAAGGAAAGGATTTGGGGGAGCCTTCTCCTTCCCTGTCCCAAGCCCCATTCCCTACTTCCCACCCAGTGCTGGCCGCCCCTACAGATTGAATGCTAATTCTTCCCCATACTTTGTCCTTACCCTCAGTGGAGGTAACACTGGAACCAAATCCCCTTCCTAATAGTTGTTGGTCAAGGATGTGCCTCACACTGCTTGGCTAAGTAGAAAGTAACCAAGTACAATTCTTCCGGTAAGATAGTGGGCCACCTCACCTTCTGTCCAGTCATTGCTCCCTAAGGTCTACTGGGCTTTACCATTTGCCCTGCAGTTGAACCCTCCTATAAGTTATTTCCTATAATTAGAAAGTGATCTCCTTGAGAGCAGGAACTTGTTTTTTTCTGTTTGTATCACTAGAGCTTAGCATAGTGCTTGGCATATAGTGTGTTTAATAATGCTTTTACATTCTATTCTATTCCATAACAGCGCTATTATTTGCAAAAAGAAAAAAAAGGAAAAAAAGCTGGAAACAAAATACACAAGCCAAAAGTAGGGAATGGCTGAACCAATTATGGTATATGTATACAGTGGAATGTCACTGGGCTCTGAGAATAATGAGTAGGAAGACTTGTATGAAATGATACAGAACAAAGAAAACAATGTAAATGTAGTAACCTCCGTAAAGAGAAGACAAAGAGGCGACAAAGCTCGGCTCAGATACAACAGGCAGTGGTGGTAACATATTATCAGAGCTGCAGCAAACATCCTTCCTTTCTGTTAACAATCTGCAAGCTACACAGCTGGAAAATGACGTGTAGGGTCCCTTGCAGTCGTGCTATATTAAGCAGTTTCTGCTTAACTATCTTCAGGGAATATACTTTGTAGGCAGTTTTGTTGCGGAGTTCATTGGGAAATGTTTTGTATCAAAACAAAATGTATCCATAAAAAGGAAAAAAAAAGAGCAGGTGATGCTAAACTATTTTTTTAAACAGTTACTAGGTTGATAGATCAGGGGAATATTATAGATGAAGTAAACCTACATTTCAGCAAAACATGGCAAAGATTTTTGTTATTCTCATGGATAAAATGGAGGAATATGTGGGTTCTATTATAATACAGTTAAATGGATTCATTATTGGTTCAGTAATGAAAACCAAAGATTAGACATTAATTGGCAGCTAGGTGGCGCAATGGATAGTGTGCCAGGCCTGGAGTCAGGAAGATCTGAATTCAAATGTGGCCTCTTCACTAGATGGGGGAGCCTGGGCAAGTCACCTAAGCCTCTTTGCCTCAGTTTCCGCATCTGTAAAATGAGCTGGAGAAGGAAATGGCGAACCACTCCAGTATCTTTGCCAAGAAAACTCTAAATAGGGTCACAAAGGGTTGGGTGCAACTGGAACGACTGAACAAGTATGGCAGAATTCTACAGGGATCTGTCCTTGGCCATGTGTATTCAACATTTTTATCAGAGAATAAATACACAATTGATAGGCTCATGAAATTTGCTGATGACAGGGTAGAGTGATGGGTCAGGTTGGATGGAATCCTAGAAGTCATCTTATCCCACTCCTCTATTTTTGCAAAGGAGAGATTTACAGATTCAGACAAATTAAGTTGCTTGCCCCCAAGGACGTGTATTTGACATAAATAGCAGAGCTGGGACTTGAACTCAGATCTGATTCCAAATCCAGTTCTCTTTCTACTATAATAATGTTATCTCAAAGATGAAATGAGTCTGCTATGATGAAATTTAAAATATCTCATTTCACATTATCACACAATATCACATTTTAAAATGTGATATAATACACTTTAGTTTTATTTTAAAAAATCAACCCCTCAGTACAGTCAACATTTATTAAGTACCTCCTGTGTTCCAGACACTGTACTAAACTCTGGGGATACAAAGAAAGGCATATGACAGCACCTGCTCTTGATGTTATAGTCAAATGGTACAGGATGGGGATGCATGGCTACATAACAATTCCTACGAAGGAACAAAGCTGGAGGGATCTTAGTGGATTGCAAACTCCGTATGAATCAACTGTGTGATATGGCAGACAAAAAACCCAATATAATCTTAAGACACACATAGTTTCTAGAATAAGAAAGGTGATAGTTCTGCTATACCCTGCAGGGTCAGAATATAGCTGGGACATTCTGTTTAGATCCTTAGTTTTGGGTATGACGATTTAGGAAGGGTATTGACAAACTGGAGGGCTTACAGAGGGTGGCCAGGATGTCTAAGAGGTTGGACACCATGCCATTCAAGAACTGGGGGTTGAAGGAACTGGGGGAGCAGCTTGTAAAAGAGAAGATTCAGGAGACATACAATAGCTGCCTTCGAGTCTTTGAAAGGATTCATGTAGAAGAAAGATCAATTCCTGTGAGCCTGCAATCCTGTCTTTGAACAAGGGTCTTCACATCTCATAGAGCGTTGGGACTGCGGGGTAGCTTAAGAGATGAAAACTTTTTTCTTTTGGGGGGGGTCAAACTCCAGTGCTTGTTGTGGTTTATTTTTTTGTGATTATTTAAGATAAATTTTTATTAGTATCTTTTGTTTTTCTGTAATTTTTATTTGCCACTATAGTTCTCCCCACCCACAAGAGCCATTCCTTTTAATGAAATATGAAGAAAAGTTTAAAATAAATTCTACAAAACTAAAGAGATGAACATTTTCAAAGGCACTGGGTTGTTCTGTATCACTTTGCTTAGTCACAGGAGAAGAGTGTTCTGGGTGTATGCACACCAACTCAATGTTCCCAAAGCCACACAGGACCTTTCATATCCCCCTTTCCTACAAAGTATGCAGGCATCATCCAGCCCCTCTGTCTCTCATCCCTCTATCTCACCCCCAAAAGTCCCCTGCCCACAGATCCCCTTTACCACATATTTGAATTAAGATCTATAGTTACTACAGTACATTTTGTAGTTTACCTCCCACTACATTTCAATTTCCTTTATCTTTTAGCAGGAGCTATCATTATCATCTTCTTTCTCTCTGCTCTTTTTTTTCAGTCCATTCTAATACCAGAGAGAGCTGTAAGTAGAAGTGTTTGCACCCAGGGCAAGTAGCATCTCAGATCCTCATTTGGGATGGGAGTGGGGAAAGGAGGCAGAAATCCTAACACATCAGTGTGAGGCCAATGCTGAGGAGGCAGGGGAAGGACTCATCATCATCTTTCCCATTTCAACTAACTCTTCTTGCTAACTAGATGGTGAGCTCTGTTTCCTTTATTCTGAAGGATTATAATTGCTTTCAGCACCCTTTAAATTTGGTGCCCTGGGGCAAAGTCTTACAACTTATTAGAGTTTTAAAAAGTATTTTTATATATAATATGTCTTACTTTTGTCGCAATTGTCATCGAGTTCACAAAAATTTGACACAATTATTTAATTCATCAGGAAATCACATATTACATTGGATTTAAAGTGCACCCTTGATGAAAACTGTATTTCTCCAAGTCCAGCCTTCATTATATTCCGTAGATTTTCAAAGGGGTTTAAATCAGGGAAGTTCCTAGGTCACTGAAGTGTGTTTACTTCCATTTTTGCATAAATTTCTTAATCTTTCATGATACGCAGAATGGTGCAAGGCCATGTTGGAATATCTTCCTTTCTTTAAGGATTTCCAAAATAATTCCCCTTCTTAGTGTATCAACATATTAGAGTTCTTCGTTTCCTCAGTGGAGACAAGACTTCTAGGGCCACTGAAAGGAAAATAAAAATAACCCAAACATTTTTTGGGCATAGCTGTCTTACAGTCTAATGAAGAGGCCCAAATCCTGCACTTCTGACAATGGTTTCAGTATAGCCTTTGAATGAAAAAGAAAGGCTTCATTGTTAAAAATTTCCTCTTTGCAAATTTCAGTATGCCAGTTTTTTGTATTGTCTTGCCCTCAACAAGCATTTTTTCATAGCAACTGAAGCAAGATGCTCACTTTCCCAGAGCTCACTTTCTGCTCCATCTGCCCTCCAGGAATCAGAGGGGCACCCTGAGATGTCTGAGGTTCTATCTCCTCTAACACTATGACTCTAGCCCCCATTGGGGAAAGGGGAGGACAAGCATTTATATAGTGCCTACTGTATGTCAAGCACTACATAAATGTTTTTCACAAATAATATCTTGTTTGATCCTCACAAATAACCCTTATTCAACAACCCCGGGAGGTAGGTGCTATCATTATCTCTATTTTACAGATGGGGAAACTAAATCAGACAGATTAAGTGACTTGTCCAGTGCCACATAGCTAGTAAGTGTCTAAGGCAGGATTTGAACTCAAGCCTTCCTGATTCCAGGCCAGCACTCTACTATCTACTAAGCCACCAGCTGCTTCTGGCACATTTCCCCACCCCCATCCCCAGCATTGTTAAGAGCTAGCAACTGGTATCTTAGTTCCATTTAACCACTTGATATCAACTAGATTTTACAAAGAGATGTTTACTTCAAAGATGTGGCAAGAAGAAAAGTACAAATATCTTTCCAATACCTTGGGCACATAGTCTCCACTGCCCCACCTCAGACTGGGAAAGGGAGGCAGGTAGAATAAACTAGTGCCTAGCAAAATTCCTATATAACCTATCAAATTTGCTTCCAGATGTGGTATGACTGCCAGATGAATCTTTGTCTCAACTACGCAGGCCTGGGTCCTTGAAAACTACTTGTGAGAGTCACACTTTGTCCCTTGTGATCTCAACAATGTGAAGCCTGAACTCTGACTCTTGGATTCCTGTGGCTCACTTTCCTGACCTCCACACTCATCTCCTTCACCTAAAACATAGAAACCAAGAACCAAGATCTACACAAGGCTACATGGTATCAGCAGGGAGAAGCCCCGAGGCCTCCCCACTTCGAATATTGTCTGTCACCAAACCACCATAAACAGAGGAGTTTCCCCAAGAGTACTGGAAGACAATGAGGTAAAGAAAATGGAAAGCCAACTGAGGCCTTCGAATGCCTCCATAGCCAATCAAAAAGCTTCCCATGACCCAACTGGTTAGTTGACTAGAACCAGTTACAGATGTCTCTGCACGCTCCATAGTCTCTCCTGGAGCCTCTGAAACACAGTATCACGTCTCTCTGAGAAGCTAGCTCCTCTTTCCAACTTCAGGAAGCCTACACTTGAACCACACTGTGGAGGAATCAATCACAAACTCTCTATCTGCCAGGTCTTTGCTTGTTTTCTGAAGATTAATGAGACTGTTTGTAGCAAAAATGTGTTAGTTCTTGGCATTATTTTTTTTCCAACATACCTCCCTTTGTGCTTTGGTAAGCCTGATGCCAGCTATATCAATTAGCTGCTGCAGTATCTCTAACAGTCACTGAAATGTGCTCTTTAAGAATGACAACTTTTTAAAAAAGACTGCTTGGAGTCATATCCATTCTTCAAACATGCAGAATCAATGACACAGCAGATGAATGGTTATGGCACAAAATTGAGCACTAAACTAACTAAATGTGGATAAACCAGACTTCTGAGTCAGCCTGGTGTCAGCAGAGGCATGCATGTGCATACACAACCATTGCTTTTACAAAGTGAAACCATGTCACCAGCTATTGCCTGTCCCAAGTAATTCATATACCACTGTGGTTGGGGATACTGTAAGGAGGATTTCTGTTTAGGCATAGGGGAAGGGTCACCTAGATCCGAGGTGCCCTAATACAGAAGAACCAGATTGAAATGTAATTGGGAAATACTTAACAAAGTAGATAAAAGTACAATAGAATACGGATAATGTTAGTATGTGGTTTTCTAAGTCAGTATGCAGTCTTCAGAGATCCTTATACAGATTTAGTGGCCCCCCTTTTCTGATGGAGTTTGACATCATTGACCTAGATAGATAATCCTTTCCAACTCTGAGGCTTGGTGAGCTTGAGTCCTGGTTCTTTTACTTACTGAATGACCCTTGGAAAACCAGTTAAATTCTTGGAGTCTCCAACTCTATAATGGGAACAATGATACTTGCATTGCTGACCTCAGGTTGTGGTGAGGAAAGTATTTTGTAAATTGTAAAACTCTCTAAGAAGGTGAACTATTCCTATTACAATTGGGATATTTCCTTAGTCTCTTAGGATCTGTCCCCCAAGGGTAGAATACCAATGTACCATGCATTTGAACTTGAAAGAGACCTTAAGAGGTCACCTAGTCCAGTGCCCTCCTTCTACAGATGTGATCTGCCCAGGGTCACAGAGCTACAAAACAGCAGAGGTGGAAATCAAACCCGGGTCCTTTGACTTTAAATCAACATACTTTCCACTGGATCATGCCGGACACACTGGATAAAGTTAAAACTCCTTCCAGTTGTAGATTCTCTTACTCAACAGGTATTCTGCACAGTGAAAGGCACTGACCAGGAGCAAGGAAGCACATTACCTAAGGATCTTTCACGTTACCAACTATCTATCAAAACGCTTCCTAAACTCACCTTGGGGAAGAGAAAAGTTAAGTAGAGGATGCAATAAGCACCCTCCTTCCCCTTACTACCAATCTCTGCCCTCCCTCTCTCTGGCCCCAGGCTATCCAGCCTTCAGAGGAAAGCAAAGTCATAACTATCCTTTTTGGTGTGCTGGGCAAACAGCATACAATGTACCTTCAGATCGACTTTTTTAAGATAAATTGAGTTGTTGGGGGGAGGAGATGAGAAACGCTGTTGCTGAGGACTCCGCTGGTAGAATTTAAGGGCAGGGCTAGGCCAGGGAGGAGCTCATCTGGGGTGCTATGAAAGAAAAGGGAGGTAGCTTGCCAGCAGGGAGTTTCCAATTTTAACTAATTCTTGCTAATGAGGGGCTAAGCTCAGTGATTTCTACAGTTCTGATGGTTGGCAAATGCCGTTAGTACCCTCTAAATTTTGGTATCCCCATATCTCTTGAAGATGGAGATGATGATGCCCTGGCTGTCCCATCTCAGTTAGGGCTCCAGAGAGAGACTACCCTGGAGCCCACTGAGATTCATGTTCCTTTCCCACTGGCCAAAGAGACTGTCCCAGGTGGGAAAGAGCCCAATTCTATTCAGAGGTTGAGGAAGTGGCTATGGGGCAGGGCAGGGACAGGATAGCAAGCTGAGAAAGAAGCATGTGACTGTCAAAACCCTAAAAATAATAGGTAGAGAAGACTGAGGACAGAAACCTTGAAATCAGCACAAAATACGCAAATATCTTATGAGGGCTACTCGGGGGAAGTTTTCAAAGGACAAATATGAAAATGAAGGGAGATAAAAATAAGGCTGAGGTATCTACACACACATTCACACTCATCGATTTAACAGGAAGAATTTATCATAAGCTGATCAATTAATGGCTAAGGAGGCTGATGTGCAAAGATTACTGAGACTTTTATTGTCTCAGTTTTATTGTCTTTTATTGCAAATACAGAAAATGGAGCAGGGTCTTGGAGGTGAACTGAAAACTATTTGAAAGTAAATAAACATCTGGGGCTTAGGTACTAAAGAACATGGGAGAGTGAGTAAGCCCACCTCAGATCATTATTAGCTCTGAGGCCTCACTAGGCCTCTGTTTCCTCATCTGTAAAATTGGGGGTGGGTGGGTGGGGTTAGATGAGAAGACCTTTAAGTTCCTTCCCAGATCTAAATCTATGATCATGGGATCTGGCAGGATCCTCAGAGAACTACAGAATCTAAGAGCTAGAAGGGACCTCAGAAACCCTCTAGTCCAAATCCTCCCATATTGTAGATGGGAAGATTGAGGGCCAGAAAGACGAAACCACTGAAGAACTGGGTCTAGAATCCAGGACCCTGACTTCTAGTCCAAGGCTTTGGCACCTTATGGACAGATGCTTTCTCCACCTTTTTCGCTAGGTCTTATAAGGCAGGAGTTAACTTTACAGGGAAAGAGAGGATCTAGGTTTAAGAATAATGAAAAGTTCCTTGACAAGGCTGTGGAATCTCCTTCAAACAGGAAAAATACTCCTCCCCTTATAATAGTTTTTCAGTTATTGTTCAGTTTTTTTTGAGTCATGTCCAACTCTTCTTGACCCCATTTAGGGTTTTCTTGCCAAGGGTACTGGAGTGGTTTACCATTTGCTTCTCCAGCTCATTTTACAGTTGAGGAAACTGAGGCAAACAGGCTTAAATGCCTTGCCCAGGGTCACACAGCTAGTTAAGTGTCCTAGGCCAGACATCAGGAAGATGAGTCTTCCAAATTCCAGGCCCAGCACTCGATCCACTGTGCCCCCTAGTTTATATACTTCCAACCCAAAGAAGGGGTACAGGTCAGTGATAGGGGAGTTGGGGCAGGCAACAGTTCTGTACCAAAGGATTTCTCAAGTCTTTTCAGATCTGTGGCTCTGTGATAAGAGCTTTATCAGCATCCTTCCATAGACACTGAACAGTGCATGAGCATTAATATCTGAAGTTCATGGGTGGGGGGGGGTGTTAATTCAGAAGGAGCATGAGAAGGTCAAAGTCAAAACAGCTTGGAAGGGGCAGACCACGTTGACATCAGTGGAATAGAGAAGTAGCTAATGATGACACTGAACTGCCCTGAGAACAGGCAAGTCACCCCCTCCAAAGTGGCTCTTCAGTCACAGCCCCCAATGAGGTATTTGCTCCTAGGCACCCAAGTCTGGAAAAAAGTAAGTGTCAGCCATGGAAACTTTCTTGAAATACCTCTTTCTAATACTTCCGTAAGAAATCAAACCTTTTCCTTTATGGGACGCTGGATTTTCCGCAGAGTAAAATCAAGATAAATGATTTTTATTTGAAAAAAAAAAAGATGTGGTTTCTAGATTCTCTTTACCAGTTGTCAGAATGAAGGCAGAGGTCACATGTCACTACCTCTGCCTATAAAAGTCACTGCCAGACAGAGGGGTCACCACAGTTCCAGCTTCAGAAGACATTTCCCTTCCTCTACCAAGTCACAGAGATCGGAATGGAGGTTGGGATGGGGATGGTTCTGTGGGTGAAAGGGATCGTTCTTTTGACCTGCCTGGAAGGCTACGTCTCTTCCAGTATTAGTGAAAATGGGACCATGAAAGAAGTCATGTCACAGCTTCATTCTCTATATACAAACCCCAAACAGGTGAGTGTGGAGAGGGGTCTGTGATTGTCCTGTGGTCAGGGCAACATATTTGTGGTAGGTGGTGGGATGTGTTCTGTGACTCGTGGGGTTTCGAATAGGCAGCCTGGCTTGACGTGCTTGGGTTACTGGGAGAAGAAGCTTCACCAGGGATAGGGCCAGGTCAATATTAAAAGAGAGAAGCCACCTATGGGCAAAAAGTGCCAAGCCTAGACAAAGCCCCATACTGGGGGTGTTATCTTTAACTTGTCAGTTCTGCTGTAAGCAATCACCCCTTTCATTCAATCAGCTGATTCGATAGAAGTAAACTAAACTCTGAGAGGATGAACTGGGGTTTCATTAAGGTTCCCAAAACAAACTATAGCCACAGTATATGAGTATTTACTGACTTTTTAGGTTCCAAGTGCTCACACTGGAGAAGATAACTGACTGCCCTTGGGGGCAGCTGGGAGAGAGGTAGAAGGGAATTTCAATGGGCCTGGAATGTGAAATCCAGGATCTTGGGTTCATAAAGCTGAGGCAACTAATGTCCAAAGATAGGATGTGACTTGCTCAAGGTTATAGAGCTACAGAGTAGCTGAGCCAGGCTTTCTGACTCCAAAGCTTATGTACTTTCTGTGGTAGGGGATGGGGAATGGGAAGGGGTGGATGGGGCAGTGGTGGGAGCATTGACAGATGGGGCAGTTAGACACTAAGAGGCCAAATAAGAGTCATTTTCCCACCTCTCCTGACAAGTAGATCAACTGCATGGGGTTAGGGCAAGGGTCAGCCAGACTGTTGACACAGGATGCCTTGGTTAAGGGGCAAGGGAGGCCGAACCCTATTCCAGGGCATCTCCTAATAGGAATTCTGGTTTGTTTTCTCAGCTACCCTGCAATTCAAGTATGGTGTGGAAAGTCGACTTTAACAAGGAAAAGGTAAGAGAGACAGATTAAATACTGCCCTAGTAATAACCAGAGTATCCCTAGACTATTCCGCTGGGCGGACTTTCCTTCACTTCCAGAATTTACAGTTTAGAAGCTGTGGGTTTTACCTGATGTCTTAGCTCCTCTAACTTACCAAGTTCCTTCTCCTGAGGCTGCAAAACACCATACTGTACATCCTATCTGTCTTACTAAGAGGGTCTTTGCCAGAGTCACTCTCTCTGTCTTTGTCTCTCTCTCTCTGTCTCTCTCTTCTGTCTCTCTGTCTCTATCTGTCTCCCTCTCTGTCTCTCCTGAACTCTTTTCTTTATAAACCAAGTTTTCCTCAGCTATAGCTCGGGGCCATTCTCCTCCCAGTTCCAAGGAAATGGGATGAATCGTCCTGATCATAATGGTCCAGGAGGGTAACCAAGGTAACCAAGGGGCTGATTATACTGTGCCCACTTGCCCCTTGGAGAATCACCTCCTTTCCCCTCCAAGATAGTATCCTCAAGGGGCTAAAAACAAGGTCAAGGAAATCAGGGTCTGAATTGCAGATATTAACGAGCTTCGTGTCACCTCCACAGCTCTGCGCAGTATTGGAGGTCCTCAATAACGTTACCAACTGCCCCGGAATCAGACCACTTCAGAGAAACATGAATGCTCTCCTGGGCAACAGCAGTAGGAATGTAAGTCTTTCCATCCCGTGCCATCGTTCCTAGGGGTCCGCCTTGCTTCCTTGGGCTACTTTCCAGTGTCCGATACGCACTTCGTTCTAGGTCCCTGCCCAGGAAGACTCCCTGGCCACCCTGACATACCCAGCCTGGGAAACTGGGAGGCTGGGAGGGAGGAGGCTCCCAGGCTCCTCTGGCTGAAGGGATGTCATTCCTTGATTCTCACTAAAGGGAGGTACTTTCTTTCAGGAAACCTGCCTCGAGGTTCAAGACACCAAGATCCAGCTGAGTAGGTTCCTGAAGGATCTCCGCATATTTTTGTTGAAGAGTAACCGAAGTGGGATATCCAATCCTTGGCTGGGCAACTTTACTAAAGGATGAGAACCCGAGCCCACGTCTGCAGATGGAAGCTATGAATAGTCATCCTAGAGACTTTCACTTTAGACACATTTCTCAGCAAGGGGAGGGGAGAGTGGATTGGGGGTGGGGGTGGGAGACAGATTTGCTTAGCTTAGCCCTCAGCCTGCACTGCCCTGTCTCAGGAAAACTGAATTCAAATTCACTTTGCGCTCAGGTCTCCAAAGGGCTTCTTTCTTCCCCAAAGACAGGATTCCTTTGAAGCTTACTGAGCCTCAGTCCAGCTCCCATCTAGACCCCCCCACCCCATACCACCAGGTGCTCTTACTTGAAGCAATCTGGAACATCCAGGACTCAACAGCCAAGAGCCCTGAGCTAGCCCCCAGCCTGGCTTGGAGGGGCTTAGACCTCTGTGGCTTGGGAAGAAAAAAAAGTGCATTCCTTGTTCGATTTGGCAGCATAACCTAGCACTACCCTCTCCTAGCTGGGCAGTCTAGGAGGGCGGGACATTTTTGCTCTTTAGGTCTAAGAGAGCAACTTACTGACATTTCTTCTCGTCTTATTTATTATTTTTGTGTTATTTAAAGCAGCTTTTCTTTAATGTCTTAGATTTAGGGGCTATTTCAGTAGGCCTAGACACAGAGGTGAAGACTCAGCCTGTGGGCACTAAAGCCAGTGGACATTTGTGGTCCCTGACATCTAAGTCTATACAGTACTGTATTTCAAAACCTGCTACCTCAGAGTGTCCGCTGAGTCAGGTGGGGCCAACCGAAGCCGAGAGGAAAAGAAAGGGCGGAAGAAGAGGGTGATTAATTAGACTGTGACTGACTTTTCTGCCTCCCAAACTGTTACATGACATTACAGCAAAAAAGATAATTTATTTTTCTTCCATATATTTAAAATAAGTTTATTATTAATCTATATTAGTGCAAAGTTTATAATATATAGTGGGACAGCCAAGAACACCATTTGTAATGTAAATAAGGGGTTTTAGTTAATCAGTTATTTTATTGCCTGTGTGAAACAAGAAATAAAATAAACAAGTGAATGAAACCTCAGGAATAAAAGAACCCTTGCAAGGGGGAGTGTGTGTGTGTGTGTATTTTATATGAGAGACTTTCAATCTGAGGTTACCAGAGCCTCCAGGGCTTCACATGCTAGGAGGGAAACCTGGGAGATAGGAAGGGTGACCTGAAGAGAAGAGTCACTTCAGGAGGCCCTTGGAAACAACCCACCCCCAAAATGAAAAGGAAAAATGGAAAGGACCGCCCAAGCAAGGATGGAGGCATGGAGGAAGGAAGAGAAAAATCCAGGGGGAAAAGTCCTCAGTGTAAGATCTTCGGCAGATCTTATCCAAGCAGGATATATTGCTTGTCTCTCTTTAAAAGAATAGCTTCCTTCACAACTTCATTCTTCATAAAAACAGTCCTCTCAATAACACAAACCTTGGCAACGGGCGATACAACTTTTCTCCTAATAAAGTCCTACTCATAAGATAACTACTTTATAACACATCTTTCAATAATATAACTCTCTAATAAAATGCTTTCCAATAACAGTCCTCCTGGTGGCACAAACTTTTAAATATCTAATAAATAAAGTGCTTGGAGTCAGGAATGCCTAGGTTCAAATGCCACCTCTGACGTTCACTAGCTGTGTGACCCTGGACAAGTCACTTCAACTTTCTCAAAATTGGCTTCCTCATGTGTAAAATAGAGATAATAACACCTGTACTACCTACATTGTAGGGTTGACACAAGATAATACACTTTGCCAGTGTTAAAGTGTGTAAATAATTAGCTATCATTATTATTATTTTCAACACTTCAATTCCAATGGCTCTGGGACCTCCTGGATGTTGGGTACTTTATCCAACAGCACAGATCCATGCCTTCTCATTCAGTGTGATTCTTGTCTATGTCCTTCATTCCCCTACGTGGTAGAGATCTTCCTAGAGGTCACTGAAGCACTGACTTTTAGAATTGAAAAAGATCTCAACAATCCACCCTCTTCTCCAGAAGGAATTACCACTTCAACTTCTGGAAGACCACTAGTGAGGGGAGGCCCGGTGAAGGCAACTAATCCATTGCACTTTGATTATTAGCAAATTTCCTGACATCAAGCTTGAATTTACCTCATTGCAGTTTCTACCCACCGTTCCTGGTCCCAGCCAAGCCTTCACCCAAACAATTGCTTCTATGGTGGCTCAGCTCTATCCCTTGAAGCACCTGGCCCAGACATGTCTAGAGATAATTTTATGCCAACAATTAGTCTGTCTCTAAACAGAAAACAAGTCCACATAGATCAAAGAAGCCATTCACAAACAGTATGGGAAGGTTACCAAACAAAACTCATTTGCTCATGGAGAAATTCTCCACAGAGAGCCACAAGGTTCATGGAATTCTCAGAGGATCTGGAAAAAATCCCAATGACCAGGGCCACTAATCTCACTAATCTTTCTCTTTTGTCTAATGCTAAGGAGAAGGAGAAGGAAAACATCCCTGTCACCAGGTCACAGGATTGGGCCAATCTCCCTTTCAGACCACATTAAATTATCTCCCTAATGATATTACAAATGGTCCAAGAGGGAAATAAGAATCCACTGGGATGGGGCACAGCTAGGTGGCGCAGTGAGTAGAGCACCAGGCCTGGAGTCAGGAGGACCTGAGTTCAAATGTGACCTCAGACACTTGACATACTTACTAGCTGTGTGACCTTGAGCAGGTCAGTTAACCCCAATTGCCCTGCCTTCCCTCCCTTCAAAAAACAACAAAAAAAGAATATACTAGGGAAGAAATGAGAAAGAAACAGGAGCTACTTATTATTTTTGCATAATTGGGGAGAAAAGAAGACAAACATGGAAGAGAGGCTGGAGGAGAATATATGAACCTCACTCATTTGAGCCAAGTAAAGTAGAGTCTAACTTATAGATGGAGTTTATTGTGGAAATCCATTAATTCAACAGTGAAAAAAAGGCAGGAATCAGCTGAGAGGGGTTTAAGAGGGAATATAGGGTGAGGGAAGGAATAGTCACAAAGATAAAGGAAGATAAGGAGAAAAAGACCCAGTGATAACAATCTAGAATAGGTGAAGAGAGGAGGGGCGAAGAGTGAGATCAGACCACTGTAGTTACAGATTTCTATGGATCACATTCCTTTTCTCCCACCGCTGCCTTCTGTGTAAAAGGGGAGGCAAAGAGAGGAAAGAAGTGTAAGAGGGTATGATAGAAGGAAATACACAATTTACAATCCTAACTGGGGCAGCTAGGTGGTGCAGTGAGTAGAGCACCGGCCCTGGAGTCAGGAGGACCTGAGTTCAAATCCAACACTTGACACACTTACTAGCTGTGTGACCTTGGGCAAGTAACTTAACCCCAATTGCCCTGCCTTCCCCCCTCCAAAAAACAAACAAAAAAATTAAAAAAAAGTTCTAACTGTGAATGTGAATGGCATGAACTAACCTATAAAACACAGGAAGGAAGTAGAATCTAACAATATCTTGCTTTCAAGAAATATATTTGTAATGAAAATTTATATAGAGATAACTTTCTTTTCATTTCTTTCTCCAGCTCATTTTATAGATGAGGAACTGAGGCAAACAGGGCTAAGTGACTTGCCCAGGGTCATACAGCTAGGCCAGATTTGAACTCAAGAAGAAGAGTCTTCCTGCCTTTAGGCTTGGTGCTCTATCCATTATGCTGCTAAGCTGCCAAAAATGAGAAACTAGAAGAAATTATTATCCTTCAGGGTAACTAAAAAAAATAGGGAGTGGGTAGCAATCGTGATTTCAGACAAAGCAAAAGTAAAAATAGACATGAAAAGAGATAAGCAGGAAAAATACATTATGCTTAAAGGCACTATAGATGATAACAATATTAACATGTATGTTAAATGGCATAGCATTTAAGTACTTAAATGAAAAAATAAAAGAAATTATAACAAATGAAGAACAATTAAAGGGAAATATCAGAAACTTTTGTCCAATTTTTCAAGCAAAGTACTAATTTAGTGGATTAAATGGATAAATATTTATAAAAATTTAGGCCTCATAACAAAAAACACATCATTTAAATAAGACAATCATAGAAAAGAAATTGAATGAGCCACAAATAAAGCTTCAAAGAAAAGAAATCCTAGGATCAGGGAAATTAAGAAATGAATTCTATTAGATTGTGAACTCTTAGAGGGCAAGGACTTTTACATTTCTTTGTATCCACAGTGCATGGCACATAGTAGGTACTCAATAGATGCTTATTGACTGACTATCAAATGTTTAGAGAACTATTAACTGCAATTTTAGCTAAATTGTTAACAAAAATTGAGAAATATGACATTTTCTCAGACTCCTTCTATGAGGTAAATATAGTCCTAAACCAGGAAGAGTTAAAGCAGAGGAAGAAAACTGTAGATTGATATTGATGAATGTTGATGCAAAATATTTAACAAAATCTTGGCAAAGATCCTATAGTAACATACTAAAAAGATTTTACACTTTTATGCTAGAAATTTGGATTGGTTCAACATTAGGGAAATTACAAAATATAATAGACCATATTAAAACAATAAAATTACTTAATAATATCAATAGAAGCAAAAAAACCCCTTTTGACAAAATAAAACACCTGTTTAGGTTAAAATCTCTAGAAAGCATAGGAATTAATGGATCTTTCTTCAATGTCATAAATACAATCTAAATAAAACCAAGAACTAGTATCTATAATGTAAAAAACAAGTTGGGAAGGGCAAACAGATGCAATTCCCTGAAATCAGAAAAAGAGGTGTCCCACTCCCCCAAGTGTCTGTATTCAAACAAGGAACAAGGAAGCAGTGACAGATTGATCACTATGGGGCCAATTTTTAGATAAGACATATGGGTTGCTTGAGACGTAGAATTGTGAGAAAACTCCTTGCATCAATCTTCACAACTGACTGGGTTTCTGTTCACCATAACCTAGGTCCTTAGTTAAGGGTCTCTAATAGCAGGTAAAGGTGGTCCAGTTCTTAGCCACACAGGGCTAGGTTCAAACAATGCGATAAAGTTTTCTTGCAATTCCTAAAATTGAGTTAAATTTTCTCACAAGACAGAAATTGGACTAGACCCATAATTGAATAGAAAGGGAACTGAGATAGCTCCAGAATTAAGTCACGAGATAGAGTCTGTGTGGTTCACTCAATTCCCACAATTCCCTCAACCCCAAAGAAATCAAAGATAGACATGAAGAAGATGTATCAAGCTGGAGAAGGGGAAATGTGGGAAGAGGCCGATGCCTGAAAGAAAGAGGCTAGTACTCGGGGGTTGAAGCTGTAGTTTGGACCAATCAGGAAGTGTCAGAACAAATATTGTTTTGTGGAAACCTTTCCCAAACCACTGAATAGAGACCCCAAGTGGTAGTTCTGTATCTCCTTTCTCTTCTAGGACTCTCTCACAGAAACCTGAAACCTTTCCCTCTGGGCACAGGAGTGCCTTTTTTTACCTTTTCAGGTTTAGATAGTTATTTTTGTCTTTATTAACAGCATTAATATTTGCTAGTCTGGGTGTAGTTATTGGAATTTCAGTTGAGAAGAGACAATTTGAGAGGGTAACACCCTCAGAGAGGGGAGAGGAGGGGAGAAGAGAAGGGAGGGAGAAGGAGAGAGAGAGGGAGAGACAGAGAGACATAAAAAGAGAGAGAGAGAGAGAGAGAGAGAGAGAGAGAGAGAGAGAGAGAGAGAGAGAGAGCTAAGAAAGAGCTCAGAATAACAACAACAAAAAAAAGATAGGGGAAATTACAAATTATTTGACACAACTTCCCAAAGCAGAGGAGTTTTATACTAAGAAACCCAATTGGATGAGTCAGTCATAGGTTGGGGTTCAGACAATAGTGACTGAACAACCCTGCTCACCACATTTCCCCACCACTGCTACAAAAGAATGACATCATTAGGGCAAATCTCTGCCTTTGACAAAGAGTTCCAATCTATGTCTGGAGAATTGAAGTCCTCTATGTCTCTGAGACAAATCTGTAATCTATTGTTTCCTGAACTCATCTATTTTCTCTTTGTCCAGGTGATTGGTTTGACCTGATGACAAAATTGTTTGGTTCTCCCTCCATGGATCTTAATGAAAATGTTTGCCATTATGCTTTGGCTCCTGGATTTCCCCATGAATCAATCTTCTAAGCATTCTGTAGGCACCAGAGACTCACTTAGGCTGGCCACCTGTTATCCTTCACTCTTAATATGTTATTGGGTTCTTCTCATTCTCCAATCATGAATTTCTTAGATAAGAACTTTGACATTTTTTCCACACAAGTCATCCCCGGTAATATGCTACAGGTTATTTATACCCAAATTGCATCTCTCTGTTGCCCTTTGGGTCACCTGGAGTTTTGCTTCTTCAGAGACTATAATGTTTGATACTTTGAAGATAAATTGCATCACTAAGAAATCTCGATGTCCAAAAGTTCTGTGATTTGATTTAATTTGGCTTGGTCCAGGCTTAAAGTTTTGGTCCAGGAACAGGCTGGAATTGTTTTTTAAAAAAATCACTAAAATTTCCCAAATGCAATCCAACCTATTCTCTTCCTCCTATTCAATCTTGGGCTGACATCATTATTCATTTGCAGGGTCTGTCCAAGACAGATAAATTGATGGATTAAGTTAATGGACTGCTCATTTAGGTGAATGTGATGGTCTGCACAATAAACATTCTTTATTCATTTGTTTTTTCTTGAATAGATAATTAGGATGATCTTTGAGTTGTCATTAATTTTATTGAAGTCCAGAAGAATTCTAAGGGCTTCATGCAATCAACACAATATTATCTGTAAATAAGATAATCTAGAGGACATAACCAAATACAGGAAATCTCTTTTCTATTTGGACTGTCCCTATAATAGAAAAAAACTCACCTTTGATGAATATATATTTCCTATTTTATGTATAATACTCCTCTTAGGGTTCACACTGGTACTGGCAAATTAGGTCCCCATAGAGGGAGTGCTGCTAATGCAAGGTTCTAGAGATGCTCCTAAGGATGGCTATTCTCCTAACATTAGCTGTTGAGCCCCAATTGGTGTGCTTCTCCTTAACAATCAGCCTGTAGTTTGGGGTTTTTTTTTTAGCAAAGGCATTTACTCAAATGACATAATCAGAATAGATACAAAGTATTTTCCCCAACATTAGGCACACACTCTTCCACAAATACACATGGAGTCCACAGGAGGAAGAGTGAGCACAATAGTAAGGCACTGGGAGCACACACGGGCAAAGCAATTCAGAACTCTGGAAATGCTGGGCCTTTCCCTCTCTGGAGGGTCCTCACAATGTTCACTGAAGTAATGAATGAGCTACTCCATAGCTTAGCTGGGCTTTCTCCTGTGCTGCTTCCTCCCCAGGTTTGTCTGCAGCCAGGCTGGGGTTGTTCAGTTGCTGGATTTTTCTCAGGCACAGCTTCTCTGCTGGGTGGGTTGACCTGCTAGACTCCTTGGGCTTGCTGTGTAATGAACCACTGCTCTCTTTTCCTCGTTCAACCACTGTCTTGACTGGATGGTGTGTTCTTTTCAACCAGAGTGCTACAAAGATCTCGGTAGGGTGACAGCCCTTAGTGCAGAATCAGCAGAAGTCTCTGTCCCCTAACTCCCTCAGAACCTCAGCCCCTTGACCCGGGAAGCCACTCCACCCTGTCTTGCCTTGGAGTGATTAGTTTCAAATGGTCTGTTCCACATTCTTTTGGGAATCTTATGTAGACAAGTGACTTCTCATCTACCATTATACCAGAGGTATGACTTCATTCTGCCCCCTGGAGGTAAGTTCCTTGTCTCTCTGACCTCTTAATATACAACTGAATTATTCCAGCCTTAGAAACTTTTTCTTTGGCAGGGAGGGGCTGGGATGGAGAGATGTGTACCTTGCATCTGACCACTTTCCCTTGGTCTATATCTTTTAGCTCCTACAGACCTTTAGCTATTGCTGAAGTCTCTCTGAAGCATCCCTTCTTCCATATTTCTTGCTTGGTATTGATAAAGGATCATTATAAGGGTTATCTCTGTGATCATATCTACCAGGGAACTGTATGATCTCAATACATGTGCAGCAGGATGGCCTTCAGTCACTAACCTGCTGCCAAGATTCCAGTTCTCAGACCTGGTTGTGTGGTCTTGGGCCAGTGACTTAACCTCTCTGTGCTCCAGGCAATTCTCTAAAACTAAATTGCAGAGAAGGTATTGTTAGAAGGAGTTTTCTCGTTGCAAGTTCCTACAACAATGAAATCATAGGTTCAGCCAAAAAAAAAAAAGAATAAAATATATGCCTAAGAGACACCTGCTGGACAAGAACTTTAAAGCATGTAAATGCTTTTGTGTAATCAACAATAAACACAATGACATAAAATGTCTTTCCACCTTTCAGTCAGTTGTTTAACTAAAATTTCTCCCCTCAGGATTCTAGGGAGCAAGCCAGTGGGGCTGGGATTTTTAGTAATGTCACTCATGAGGCCCCATCCAAGATGATCCCAAAACTGATCAGCCGGTTAGCATCTATTAGCTCTTACAAGAGAGTCTGTATCAAGAAGATATAATGACGACAGAAATGATGAAACATCCCCCAAACTGGAGGCACATTTTCCCCTCTACATATGCAAACGTGCATGCACATACACATATACACACACATACATGTTCACATATACACACATGCACACACACTCACATATACATACACTCACACATTCACATACATACACACTTGCACACATTCATACATA
This sequence comes from Trichosurus vulpecula, assembly GCF_011100635.1. Classification (NCBI taxonomy): domain Eukaryota; kingdom Metazoa; phylum Chordata; class Mammalia; order Diprotodontia; family Phalangeridae; genus Trichosurus; species Trichosurus vulpecula. The sequence continues at coordinate 22,976,167 of NC_050575.1, read as the reverse complement.
CATTCACATAAACACACGTACACACATATACTCCCACATACATTCACATACATACATATACATATATACTCACACACTCACATATACACACGTACTCACACATTCACACGCATACACTCATATATACATGCATATGCACACACACTCATATATACACATATTCACACATATACACATATATACACACATACATACGCTCACATATACACACACATATACTCCCACATACACACACATTTGCATACATACACTCATATATACATACATATGCACACACACATTCACATATACACATATTCACATATATTCATGCATATTCACAGATATACACTCACATATACACACACTCACACATTCACATACATACACTCACATAAACACACACATATACACAGATTTACATACATATACATGCTCACATATACACACATACACACATATACACATTCACATAGACACACACAATATACACATATACTCACACATTCATGTATACACACTCGCATATACATGCACATTCACATAGATACACTCACATATACATACTCATGCATTCACATATATACATAAATTTGTATATACACACACACACTCTCACACATACACTCACATATACACACACTCACATTCACATACACACACATTTACATACACTCACATATACACACACTCACATTCACATACACACACATTTACATACATTCACATACACACACTCATATACATACTTACATATACACATACACACATTCACGTACACACACATACATTTACGTACACACACATACACATTCACATGCATACATTCATATATAGACACACACTCACACATACATGCTCATACATATTCATATACACACACATATATACATGTACGTATACGTTCACACACACTCACATACGCAGTCTCTGAGGAGGGTGGGATTAAAACAGAAAGACAGTAGAGGCCCACATGGTGTAGAACTTGAAGAGCCATAGGGACCCTTGAGACTCCCAGACCTAGGAATCCTTTTTTCCTTTCTTGGAACATATACTAAGTTTGCTTTGATGTAGTGTTAGCAATGCATGAGTTACTCCCTTGGTCAACCAAGCTGACTCTTTGCGGGCCACAGTGTTTCAGCCAACAGCTCGTGCTGCTGCCAAGATAGATCAAGAAATTCCCTGTGGTATTATGGTGGGTCCTCACTGGTCTTGGGGCTGATAGTTGGCTATAGCTGCTAGTTGAACCTCTGGTGACATCGGTGATCCTTTAGTCTCATTGGGCCCATGCGCACCACTCATATGTCAGAATACTTAACCATCTAAGATCAGGAAAGAATAGACGCAAAAGAAATAGAGGCACCATGTATGCAAAGGTAAGGCAATTCACAGCATTTCTTGCCTTTGTCACTTCCACGAAGGAAGAACCCAAAGAGATGTCGGAGGAGCAGATTGATAGACAAGTGGGCATACATATGCAAATTCAGCTCTGGCTCAGCACCCCCTCAGCTTCAAGATCCTTCAGCTCCACAGGCATCCAGGAGACCCCTCATCACCATATAACAGCAGCCCTTCAGTCACTCCTGGCTAGGAGCAGGCTCATGAAGCCTCTGTCTGTGGTCAGATTGGAAGCAGGCCAGTAAATAGCTGAGCATGCTTTATAGAACCCACCAGGAAGGACAAATGCAAGCATGCCTTAAAGATAGGGCCCTCCTTGGCCAGCCACTTCATTATATTTGTATTCATTCATTCATTCATTTATTCATTCATTCATTTATTTTGTTTAAGATTGCTTTAGTGGTTTGACTAGTTAAAAAATTACAGTACTGTTAACTTGTTGAGTAAGCTAAGACAATTATTTGTGTAGAGTATTTTATGAAAAGAGGGGTTGTGACAATTTTAAAAAAGTTGGTGCTGCTACATTTTGTTGTTGTTGTCCATTTATTCAGTCATGTCCTACTTTTTATGATCCCATGGATGATAGCATGCCAGGCCCTAAAGTTTGTAAAATCACTGATTTTTAGATCCTTCTGCAATAAGAAACTGGATATGTATCTAGAGCATAGATACAATAAATGTTTAATTTGAAGATTTCTGATAAATGGTTGCTTTTGATAAATTAAGTTTTGTCTATTGATGCATCAAACTACTTTTAGTGATTGTGTCATTTCAGTTGCGTCCAACTATCTGTAGCCCTATTTGGGAGTTTTCTTGGCGAAGATATTGGAGTGGTTTGCCATACATCAGGCATCTACTATCTGTGCCTGAAAAGTTTGACAATGCTAAGTCAGCAAAGATTTATGAAGCCTCTATTGTGTGCCTTCTACTGCACTATGTTGGCAGGAATTTTAAAAAGGGGACGATATGGACTTTACAGTTTAGTTGGGGGAAAATAATTATGGACATGAGAGGAGGTATGACATAATGGATAGAGAACCAAACTTGAAGTCAGAGAAGACCTGGATTCAAGTCCTGCTTCTGACATATACTGACTGTGTAACCCTGGACAAGCTACTTAACCTCTTAGTGTAGTTAATAAAAGAACAATGCTAACATTGTAAAAGGAAGTATCTCGTGGAATGCCATAGGGATCTGTCCTTGGTCATATGCTGTTCAACATTTGAATGTAATAAAACCTTTTTTTTGGCAATTCTTTACAATTATAAGGTGCAGAGAAGGTGCCAAATTGTGTTAGTAGAGAGTATTTCCCTACCTGGAAGTTCCCTTCACCAATGAAATCAGAAGACTGGTCCTACTCCCTATATATGAAAGAAACAAAATAAAACAAGATAATATATGTTCAATTAAGCACTATGCTATGTGGTATAAATTGTAAGCTAAGAATGAAGTGTAAAAAAAGATCAACATGGGCTGGTTCATTCCTATCTTGGAGGAGTGGTTAACAGCTTGAATCAAAATGATGCCTGCCCTCCCCACCAAAGCACACATTCTCATTTACTAGGGATATAACATGCAGCATAGTAGGACATCACATCACTATTATTCTAGACGTCAATTTCGTCATCTGTAAAAAGAGGAGATTGGCTTAGATTATCTCTAAGTTCTCTTTCCAGTTCTAAATCTCTAAGCATCAGGCTTTTACTTGATGACCTCGAGAAACAGTGAATCCACCAGCTCCTACGGGAGTCCATTTGCGTTTTGGACAGCTCTAATTGTTAGGTATACTGTTGACTAACATTGGGTCCACTATTCACTAAACTGCTAGATCTTTTCCACATAAAACTGTTGTCTTATCAATGCCTCTCTCATCCCATAATTGTGAAATTAGACTATTTGTGCCTGATCTGTGGTAGAACATTCTGAGTTCGTATTGGTCTGATCAGCCACTGTCAGACGCTTTGTAACTTGACTAACACTTTGGTCCTCTTTGAGAACGAAGGACAACAACCAACCACCAACCAATTAATTTTAATTTTTTATTAATGCCTTTTTATTAGGCTCACAATTTTATTATATTTCATATAATTGCAAGAAGAATTCCCAGACTGGCATAATATTCTCATGCATTTCTTTTTTAATTTGTCTGTCCTACTACCCCTTCCCCCGGCAAATTAAGAACAAAAAATAAAAGGAAAGAAAAAGAAAGCCCTCAAAACAGAGCTGTAGTTTGGCAAAACAAATACCTACTCTTGCCATTTCTGAAAATGTATGTGTCTTTCTGTGTTTTAAGTTTATCTTTTGTCAAGAGGTAAGTGACATGTTTCTTCATTCTTTTGAATTCACAGTAAATCATTGCATTGACTAGAGTTCTAATGTCTTTCAAAATTGTTTTGTTTGTAATGTTATCATTGTAATCTCATTCTGCTCACTTCTCTCTGCATTAGTGCATAGAGGTCTTCCCTCTGAAGCTATCCACTTCATAATTCTTATGGTGCAATATATTTATATACCACAATTTATTTAACCATTTCTCAACAAGAGAACACTCCCTTAGTTTCTTATTATTAATGCTTTTTGTCTTTAACACTACAGTTATTTCCTGATATGTGGCACCTCTCCAATTCAACTCTCTTCCTTAACAAAGAAAAGCAATTAAAACTAATGGACACAGAAAAACTGATAGAATAAGCAACATTCAGCACCCACATACACCTCACATTTCTACTAACAGGAGATATATGTTGTCATCTGTTTTCTGGATCAAGATTGGTCATTACAATCACTTAGAGTTTGGCTGCCTTTTAGCACTGTTTTAATTTACAATATTGTATTCATTAAGTATATTGTTCACTGCATCATCAAAGTCTTCCCATGTTCCTCTGAATTTCTCACAATCTTTGTTTCTTATTGTACGTTAGTATTTTATTACATTCAAATGTTGAACAGCATACGACCAAGGACAGATCCCTAGAGCATTACACAAGATACTTACTTTTACAATGTTGGCATTGTTCTTTTGTTAACTACAGTTCAGTCATTCACCCAGTTCTGAATCTAACTTTACTATTGCAACTGGGGGTGATGGCTGAGAAGAACTGACATCTCCCCCCACCTCAATTAAGGTGATCGCAAAAGACTCAAACATCTCAATTGAATTAATCATTCATTCAACACAGTAAAGCATTAAAAGGTTTTCTTACAACTTAATTTTTTTAATTTAATATTTTATTTCCCCCCAAATACATGTAAAAACAATTTTAACAACCTTTTTTTTCCAAATTTTGAGTTCCAAGCACATACATGTGTAGTCATGCAAAATCCATTTCCATGTAAGTCATGCTGTGAAAGAAAACACAGTTTGAAAAAAAAGAAAAAGAAAAAAGTATTTGGCGTGCATTCAGATTCCATCAGTTCTTTCTCTGGAGATGGACAGCAGCTTTTATCATAAGTTCTTCAGAATTGTTTTGGATTATTGTCCTACAACTTTAAACAGCAATAAGATGGGGTTTTTTTAATCCTCTTCCTATATCATAATAAAGACTAAATTAACGAAGACAATGTTCCTATTCAGGACCACAGAGACACATCTAGTTTAGAAAGATGCAGAAGTTCAGTCCTCCAAGGAAGAAGGAAGGAAGCAGCCTAGCAATATAATGATCCATTGTGGGGAGCCAGCTATATCCGGTTTAGGCTTCTTAGATCTCTGCAAGGTAGGGTCAATTGAGAATGGGTCTATGCATGGCAAGGCCAGTTTTAGGATAAGAAGACTTGGCAAAGAAAACCTGCTTCGTAGCTGATTACCCACATGGGAGACCACAGAAATGTTTCAATCTGGTTATCTATATGCGAGAGAACATAAATGTTTCAATTTGGTTAGCTTTGAGGAAAAATAATGTCTCACTCCCAAGAATAAGGAGATGCTTTATGGTACTCTTCTTTGAAGCCTGGATGACTCAGCAATTAACCTGTATAAAATACTGTCAGTAACTCCATTAAAATCAGTCCATAGCCTGACTATACAACTAGCCTAGCCCCATGTCTTTGTCTTTTTGTGTCAATTATTTCATCATATATCCAGGCCACTGTGGACACAATCCATTCAGGAAAAATGCTGTGCCTTTTAAAGAACTGGCCCAGCCTAGCTTTAGAGTAAATTATCCAGCACAGATGCCACACCCATAAGTAAACATTGTGAGGATTCTATTGTGGGGGTGGTTGTTGTTTGTCCTTCATTCTCCAAGAGGACCAATGACATCAGGAGGGTGATGTCTTGACTTGCAAGTGAGTTGGATTTAAGTGAGGCAGGGCTGTGCAAAGTCATCAGCCTCACTCTCTCCTCCAGGGTCATCTGAGTCCTGTGGCAAGACATAGGTCAGGATGACAAGAGATGACCCCAGAGGCAGTGAGAGACCCTGGCCTTTTTAAGCTAAGGCCTTTCCCAGGTCTCACTTTGTCTGAGGCAATGCCTATTCAGTGATTAAGGCTAGGTAAGAAGTGAGGCAAAGAATGGCCTCTTTTAACTAGTTAAAAAAAATTAGTCTGGGAGGGGAAGAACTTCAGGGTTTCTGGCCAGAACAGAAACAGTTACTATTTACACTCCCTCTGAGCCATCAAAATTCAAACAATGACCAAGTGAGGCTTGGGCTGGCACCTATTATTGGCCAATCAATGAGAGCCAGAGTGATTTGGGTTTAAGGCATGGTCAAGTAGCTCCATTTGAATCCCAATGAACTTTATGAAAGTCTGGTTTTCCAGAGTTCTATTTCAAGAAATCATAAAGGAAACTGCATGGGACAAAAGAGTTAATTGTCCCAGTTTTTAAAAAAAATGATAGCATAAATAAGTAGGGAAGAGGAAAAAAAATCTAGCATCCAAACCCCAAGATATCTTGCAAAGTTTTAGCAATCAAAATTTACATTCCTTTTGAAAGAACACCCACATGTAAAGGTATGATTCCCTATGTGAACAGAGGGAGAAGAGAAAGGGGTGGATGGAGGGAAGGAAGGAGGAAGAGAGGGAGGGAAGGAAGGAAGGAAGGAAGGAAGGAAGGAAGGAAAGAAAGAAGGAGCATTGCCCAACTGGAACTGAACAGTTGGGTCCCCAGTGGGGCAGCTACTATTTCTTACAGATTGTTGTTTGTCCTTCAGTCTCAAAGAGGACCAATGACATCAAGAGGGTGATGTATTGGCTTGCAAGTGAATTGGATTTAAGTGAGGCAAGGCTGTGCAAAGTCATCAGCCTCACTCTCTCCTTCAGGGTCATTTGAGTTCAGTAAAGACATAGGTCAGGATGACTGGAGATGAAGAGAAAAGACTTCCATGCTACGAAGGACAGTGAATTAGAGTTACCCTTTGCCACACATGTATCTTATCTGTGTTACACTACCATCATATTTTAAGTTTGTAACCCCACAGAGTCTGGGTGTATTGGTAGGAAGATGCATCTCAGATTTGTTTCTTTGTTTGGGGAGGAGGGGGGAAATGTTTTATACCAACTGTTTTCACTATACCATCTTAGTAAATGCTGTTGCTAAAAGCTAATTAATATACTGGCTGATTGTTAATGGGAAGCTCACCAGTGGGGGTTCATTGGCTATAGCAGGAAGAATATCTATTCCACAGAGTTACCCCTAGAACCTTGGGAATAGTCATTTTACACCCAGAAAATCTTACGTGCAAGTATGAGTAAGTTAGGGAAGTAATAGAGAAGGTGCTATACTGTCTTCTAACCCATTACTTTCCATCTTCTTCACAAAGTTAGCATGAAAGATCATGCTAAGTATTTTGCTACTATAATCCAGCTTTAATATACCCTACAATATCCCCTTAGTCTAGGACTCTAGAAAGAAGAGAAAAAGAAAAGAAAGTTAGGCATGACTTACTTGTTCTAGATGAAACTATTATTTATCTTATTGATCACTGCTTCCCTTTCTAAATGGTCATGAACTATCCCTTTAATAAGGGCTTTAATAATAATCCATTCATTTTGCTTTATGTTTGTATATTCTCCTTATTGTGATCCCTAATTATGAGAAACAGTAAGTTCTACTCCTCCTTCTTTCTCATTTCTTCCCCAGCATATTCCTTTTCTCCTCCTTTCTCTTTCCTCTCTTAAAACCCTGTTTGTATTATTATGACATTAGGGTTCTGAAGGGACACTTGTATCCTTTCCTTCTATTAGGATATAATGAACATTTCATCATTGTTTAAGCCCCCTCCAATTACACAAACGTATTGACCTGTCCAGGTTTCTTTTGAATTCCATGTTTGTACTGGCGTCCTCTTAGCCCTGGTCTTTTCATCAAGAATGATTGAGAGTCCACTAAAAGGATTTTTTTCTTTCTCTGTAGGATTATACTCAGTCTTGAAGGGTAAATTGTTATTCGTTGTAAGATTTTGTCTCTTGTCTTTTGGAATATTATGTTCTAACATTTTCCCCCTCCATTAGAGTAATAGCTGCCAAACCTTGTGTCATTCTGACTGTGGTTCCTTGGTACATGATTCTCTCTTACTATCTGCCTACAAGACTTTTTCTTTGACATGGAAGCACAGGATTTCAGGATAAAAAGTTTCATTTTGGGATTTCTTTCATATGTTAATCAATGCATTCTTTCTCTTTTCACGTTGGTTCTTATAGAGCTAGACAATTTTCACTTATAATTTCTTGAAATATGGATCCAGGCATTTTGTTTGATCATAGCTTTAAGGAAGTACAATGACTTCTTTTGGCTGTTGTTGAAATTGAGTTTCCACAGCTAGCAGCCAAACCTGAAAGCACAGAGGCTGCTCATGGGCCCAGTCCCAAAATTGATTAGCACAGATGCTATAAAATCTGCTCTATCTTTCTCATCTGGGCTATTTTATCCATCCTTAGGCAGTCAGGTGGTCCTCTGCTCTTGGGGTCTTGTGTTACTGGTACTGGACTTAGTGTAGATCTCAAATTAGCTGAAAACCTTAGCTCCTTGCAAACAGCAGGGACTACAAGCATGTACCACCATACTCAGCTACCATAATCCTTAAATTAACTCTCCTTGATTGTCTTTTCTAAAAATTAATAGATACTTCTCATTTTCTTCTATTTTTCAGTCTTTTTGTTCTAATATTTCTTGTCTCATAATGTTAGCTCAATTTTAATTTAGTCACTGAAGTGTTTGTCCTATTTTATTTTCCAGGAGTCCATGATTTGGTTTTCCATCTTCTGTCCTAAGCTATTTAGTCTCCTTCCAATTATTTCTTCCAAAGCTTTCATTTCATTTATAATTTTATTTTTAAAATCTCTGACTTCATTTCTTCCAGGTTAAATCAAATCAGGTATACCTTGTGGCCAAGCCTTTTTTCCCCTTTGAGGATCTGCTTTTAGTTGTTGTAGAGTTACTCTTACATTCTGTTTCTCTTGGACATTTCTTGACCAGTAATATTTTTTATAGTGTTTGGTGTCTTCTGCTGTTTACTCATACAACCAGCCTCATCCTGACTTAGGACTTTGTGCTACAACTGGAATACATTCTACCCCACTCTCTTAGATAGAATGGTCAGGTCCTATTTGGTCTATAAGTTCAATGTAGAGATATATGTAGAACCTATATTGGATTACATGCCATCTTGGGGGGGAGGAGGGAGGAGAGGGAGGGAGAGAAAATTTGGAACTTAAAAACTTGTGGGACTGAGTGTTGTAAACTAAAAACAAAAAAAAACGAAACCATTAATATAATGAATACAAAGAAGCATGAAAAGTCTTATATGAACTGATACAAAGTAAAATCAGCAGACCAAGGAAAATAATATGCACAATGACTAAAACCGTATAAAAGGAAAAACCAGTAACAACAAAACCAGAAAATGGATGCTGCAAAAGTATAATGACCAAACTTGGCCTCAGAGGAGAGGTACGAGAAGACGATCACTCTGGTTCTTCACAGAAGTGGGAGATCATGAGTGGAACACTGCACATAACATCAGACTTTTTCAATATGTTGGTTAATTTTGCTGAGCTTTTTTTCTTCCTTTTCCTTATTTGTTACAAGGGATGTGTGGGGTCCAGTCTTGTCCAATCTACAGTAAAAGAAACTGAGGCAGAGCTCTGAGCCAATAGCACTTTATTAAAGGGTTCATCACCCCCTCTAATGAAGTGGACCTGAGATGCCCCCTTTCCTTAAAGCCTTAGTTTTATAATGCTTGATACCCAGAGGATATAGAAGAAGCAAAGTAAAACACATAATTTCATTGGTTGATAGACCTATACCTTGACCTTCCAGGAGAATCTGCAGCTCATGCTGGTGATGGATTAGTTGGTAGAGGATATCCAAATATGAACAGAGCTGATGGTCTTTTATTGACTTCATGTTGGGTGATAGAGGGGGGAATAGATTTGCAGGCAGCTCCAGAGAGGGTCACCCATTGGTCGTGTACTCACAGGACTTTGTTGGTCACATGCCATAGAGTTGTTTCCTTAGCGAAGGGATGAAAAGGATGAAGGTACAACTGAAAAATAGCTGGAGGATGTTCCATGCCAGAGTCAACCCCCCTGTCACACTGGGCTTGCTCACTTCCTTATCAGGCATCAGTCAAGCAAGTAGATTCACTAGGTTAACTAACTGTGTATCAGTAGACAAGTACAACAGTAATAACCACTACCCCTACGGAATCAAACTCAACTGAACAACACTAACTGGAAATTAACCAAGGGTCTAAATGAAATAGAAGTCTAAATTAATCATCCCCCACAGATGGGTCTCTGGTAGGGGGTAGGGGAAGGGACAAAGTAAGAAATGTAGATGATGGAAAAACAAAGGATATAAATAAAATTATGCACATATACATACATATCCTTTTTTTTTCTATCAGTCTTTTCCATTAACTTATTCTGCTCCTTCTAAATAAGCTATACCTTTCCATAGTCATATCTCAGTTCTAATTCCCATTGTGGTTAAAACAATGAAGATCTATTCACTTTTTAAAATTAAGATCTCTCTCTGACTTAGTACCCATAATAAGTGTTTTTGCATAACCATCACGATATAACCATGTCTATAATATAGTCCTCTCTATAATAATGTCCTGTTTATAAAATAGACCCCTGTAATATAGACTTTCTTGAAACAAAGGCCTACCTAAAACAGTCTTTTTATAACACAGGTCTATTTATGTCAAAGCTTTCCCTAAAAAAGAAAAAATGTGATACTGTTGTGTATGGAAGTAGATAAGGGTATGGAAGATCCCACACACAGCACATGGAAATTCCTCTGGGCTGCTCCCGCAATACTTTCGCATAGAATACTAGACTTGAAATCAAGAAGATGTGAGTTTGAACCCTTTCTATGATACTTAGTAGCTGAGTAACCATATTCCCTCTGAGATTATCTCCAGTTACCTGGTATAAATCTAATTTTTTCATAATTGTCTGTTTATATGTTGTCTCTCTCATTAGCGTGTAAGCACCTTTAGGGCAGGGAGTGTTTTTGCTTTTCCTAGTATTCCCTCCCAGCCCTATCTCTGACTTCTGGTCTTTAAAACCAGCTTCTGCTGCTGCTTCTTGGAACTTCCCTCAGCACCTGGGCCTCCTCACCTTGGTATATGCAGCGGCTCCTGCAGCTTACTCAGCCTGGAATCTCCCTCCGCAAGGCTGGTCCCCTTCTCCCCTTGGTGAGTTCCTTCTGGGGCCTCCATTTTGTTGAGGTTCCCAAGCCATCCTCCATTCTCCTCCCAACCATCTTCTTGACTTCTGTACTTAAAAATTATGCCCCAGAACCAGGTACCTCCATCTCCCTGCACCCCTACATTTTGGTTTCCATTTTTGTGTTTCTTGTCTTCTGCCATCAGAATAAGCTCCTCCAGGGCAGAAACTATCACTCTTTTTGTTTGGATTTGCATCCCCAGTGCCTAATACATAGTAAATTCTCATCAGAGAAGAAGCTTGTCATGGGAATATAGCATCTGACTAACAAGACCTCAGAGAGACTCAGACGGGCCTCCCTGGGTTCCTCCTAAACAACGCCTCTACATTGACATGGTAGCGATAACAAATGTGGACAGAGTGTAGGTGGAAAGGCTAGCTGATGGTGGGAAGGCATCTAAGTCTTTCTCCCTCGATGTCTTTGTTGTGGTGAGTTGGGGTTTTCACAAGGGGCTGTCTTGTTTTGACAGTGTGTGACTTGTGCTACCAGACAGCCCACGCACAACATGCACCACAGAGGACTGTGTGATGCTGCTGCATCCAGGTCTAATTTAAGGTTGCCTATTCTGGGTTTCAGTGGCTACTCTTAATCCTGAGGCTCCATTTCTAGGGGGGTCGTGCCCAGTGGCAGGGAGATGAGAGAACACACTCTCTGGTTCCTGCTGACAGGGTCCTCTTGACAGATTCCCAAGTGCCTTTAAAGTGATTCTGTTCACAAATCTGCAGTTCATACACACATTTTCTCATGTCACAATAACCCACATATACTGTGAGACACACCTATTCAAAAACTCAAATGGATCTGTGATCTGGGCAACTCTTATCCAAGACCTCCGATCTGTTCTCCAATGTTTTGTTTTTTTTTGTGAAGGTGCCAACAGAGCACTTGGACAGGCCACCTGTCATATTTCCACCTCACCCAGACCACTTTGTCTTTCTGTACAAGTGGTGCAGTGGATAGACCACAGTGTCTGGAGCCAGGAAGACCTGAGTTCAAATCCCACCTCAGACACTTACTAACTGTGTGACCCTGGGCAAGTCACTTTGTCTGAATGTGCCTCTGTTTCCTCATCTATAAAATGGACATAATGTCACCTACCTCTCCCAGGGTCATCATGAAAATCAAAGGAGAGAGTGATCAAAAAGAGCGCCCAGTACCTGACACATAGTGCTTTATAAATGTCAGCTATTGTTATTTCTTTGGTGATATCTCTTCTACTTTGAAGTTACTCATTGGTTAGATATTGCCTGTGGCTCAAACCCTGTCCATTGCCCTCAGTGTTAGATTTATTTTTAATTCTTCAGAAATGTATACTCCACATCTTGCTGTCACATAGCAATACCTGTAGAATGCTGGTATTAAAAAGATGGGCCTTTGTTTTTCATGGGAAGCTGGGGACCTTTCCTGGGTGTTGTTTGTCCTGACTCAGCCTTGGGTTCTTAGGGGCTGATGTACATCTGGAGATCAGGAGAGCTGGAGCTGGGGTAGCTGCCAGATGCTCAAGAGTGACTGGTCTGTGATGACAGAGAACAGGGAGATCACAAATGGAGATTTACAGGGATGATCGAAATACCAGCATCATGGAGACTTCACTCATCTTTCTTTCATTAACTGAAAAAACATAGTGGGATTGGGGAGAAAGAAAGAGGGTTTTCTGTGGAGGCAGCCACTCATTACCTTGCAGGCTTTTTTCTCTAGAAATATTAATAAACTTGAAGGGATGGACCATAAAGTTGTGGCATCACTGAAGTATTATCGTGTCTCTTTTAATACTGTTTGCTTTGCTTACAGCTATGTATTCAATCAAGGGAACATGTCAGCAGTATGTGCGATAAGTGAAGAATAAGGCAGGAATTCTGATCTCTGTTGAGCTTGGAACAGGATTATAGAGTATTCTGATCTATCTGGGTCTACACATAGGAAGGAAAGAAATAAGCATTTAGTTTTTTATTTGCTTTTTTAAAAGAATGTTTTATTTTATTTTTCTCAATTATATGAAAAAACAATTTTTAACTTTCATTTTTTAAAAATAATTTTTGAGTTCCATATGCTGTCTCCCTCTTTCCTCCCCTCCCCCATTCTTGAGAAGGCAAGCTCTTTGATATAGACTATACATGTGCAGACATGCAAAATATATTTCCAGGGCAGCTAGGTGGTGCAGTGAGTACAGCATCAGTCCTGGAGTCAGGAGGACCTGAGTTCAATCCGGCCTCAGACACTTGACACACTTACTAGCTGTGTGACCTTGGGCAAGTCACTTAACCCCAATTACCCTGCCTTCCCCCCTCCAAAAAACAAAATATATTTCCATCTTAGCCATGTTGCAAAAGAGAACACAAACCAAAGAACAGGAAAAAAACTCATGAAAAATAAAGTTTAAAAAGTGTGTTTCAATCTACATTCAGAATTCATCAGTTCTTTCTCTGGAGGAGGATAGCATTTTTCATTTTAAGTCCTTCAGACTTGTCTTGCGTCATTGTATTGCTGAGAATAGCTAAGTCATTCCCAGGTGATCATTGTACGATACTGTTGTTACTATGCACAATGACTCCTGGCTCTGCTCACCTCATTTTGCATCTGTTCATATAAGTTTTCCCAGTTTTTTCTGAAATCATCCTGTTTGTTATTTCTTATGGAGCAATTGTATTCCATCACAATCACATACCGCAACTTGTTCAGCCATCCCCCAAATTGATGGTCATCACTTCAATTTCCAATTTTTTGCCAACACAAAAAGAGCTGCTATAAAGAAATAAGCATGTATTAAGTGCCTACTATGTGCCAGGAACTGTACTAATCACTTTACAAAAATAATCTTATTTGGTCCTTACATAACTCTGGGCCATACAGGCTAATTATCACTAATCCCATTTTACATCCGAGGAAGCCAAGGCAAACAGAGATTAAGAACTTGCCCATGGTCACACCACTAGTAAATCAGAGGGCAAATTTGAACTCAGGTCTTCCTGACTCCAGGCTCAACACTTTAGTCACTGCACCCCCTAGCTGCTTCTATTAGAACTTCATTTATACTAGCTATTTATGAACACAACTGTTAATTTCCCAGAGCCACCATACCCTAATCGGATTATTTGTCCAGAAGCAGAGGATACAGAAGGATCTATCTCTTGATGAATTGTCATTTTTAAGGTTAGGCCTGGCTGGCAAAGATTAGAGGGTTCCCCTTCTTTTATGACCAGGGTGATCCAGCTGTCTGGGGCCACACCTGGGGAGGAGTAGTCACTGTTGTTCAGCCTTCATTTTTGAAAAGGACCAATGACAGACATCACAGGTTGATGTCTTGACTCATGGGTGAATTGGATTCAAGTGAGGCAGAACTGCACAAAGGTATCAGCCTATCTTCCAGAGTCATCAAAATCCAGTGGAAGTGGAGCAGGTAAGTGACACAGTGGATAGAGCACCAGCCCTGGAGTCAGGAGGGCCTGAGTTCAAATCCAGCCTCTCATACTAGGCACTTACTAGCTGTGTGACCATGGGTGAGTCACTTAACACTGATTGCCTTGCCAAAAAAAAAGTCCAGTGGCAAGATAAAAATCAAGATGACTGGTGATGACCTGGGATGCAGTGGATAACTATGTCATCTTTAACGTCTCACCAAGCTCTGAGCATCCCACAGCATCTGCTTCAGCTCCCTTCATGGCTGTTGGGACAAACTGTTCACATCTGCCCATTCCATTGGGGAAGTCTTCACATGCTTGGGGCAGACATCTCTCTTACTCACTGACAGGCTTGAGGCCCTGTAAGGTTAGCCCTTCTGCTGAGAAGGTTTACCGGAGTGTGACGGCTATGCATGCTACAGCTTCTTGGAGCCACAGGTGACAGCTGGATGACAGGTGGACACTAAAGGTGGATGAGCAGCCCTGGAAAGGGCTCACACCCTCACACCAGAGGTGCCAGTCTTCCCTTAACATCCCATACATCCTTGAGAAGTAGTATCCAGAATCTGGAGAGACGATGGAACACGCAGATCTTGCACCAGACTCTGCTTCCCAGGCTAAGCTAACAGTCCAGAACATGGTACTGTGGTGATTAAAATAATTCTAAGAGACATAGTTTCTGGGTAATTTAATCATTTTCTTAATAAAGCCAGCACGTTATTAATAAAAGGATGGTTGTTTGCCTGTTGCTCTTAGAACAAAAACAATCATGACGGGAGGTTCAGAGCTTATATGTTCTTTTGGAAGAAGAGTGGCAAAAAACCTGGAAAGACTTACATGAACTGATACACAGTGAAGCAAACAGAACCAGAAGAACATTGTACACAGTAACAGCAATATTGTTCGATGAAGAATTGTGAATGACTTAGCTATTCTCAACAGTACAATGAGCCAAGACAGTCCCAAAGGATGAATGATGAAGCATATTATCTGACTCCAGAGAAAGAACTGATATTAAATATAGACTGAAGCATGCTATTTTTCACTTTATTTATTTCATTTTTTTCTTTTATTTGAGTCTTCTTGTACAAAATGACAAATATGGAAATGTTTTACATAATTGCACATGTATAACCTATATCTGATTGCTTAACATCTCAGGGAGGAGAAAGGAGAAGGAGGGAGGGAAGGAATAGGATTTGGAACTCAAAACTTTAAATAAAAATGTTACAAAATCGGGGAAAAAATAAGAGAATAAACTTAAAGAAACTTAGATAAGTTTATTTTTGTTTATGTGAAGCAGGAAGTGCAGATGTTTCTCTTCCTGATAGATGGATGGAACTGAAAGAAGTCTGTTTTTCCTCCTTCTTCTTTTGCAGATTTAGCCTATTAGAATGGTCTTGTGGTAGTTCCCTAAAGGATAGCCCTGTGACAATGCATGGAGCATAGGTGGAGGGAGATATGACTTTGGATTGGTAGAGATACTTCAGAGAGACTATTAAGAGAAAGAAACAGAGGAGAAAACATGGGCAGAAGAGAATCTTGGACAGGTCCCACCAGAGCTGTCAGCTGGTTGGGAAAGCTAGCACCTCAATATGTACCTGGATTCCTAGTACCTTCACCCCCAGAGACTGCTAAGAATAGACTTCTTGGGTGAGATCATTCACTATTTGGTTGAGTTGCAATTTCATTTTACTCCTGAGCTGATGAACCCCTTTTCTTTTGGGTATTCCATCTTCTAATCTGTTTAAGTTTTCCAAATACTATTTGATTGTGTGATTTGATAGATATATTTGCTCACTATACCTGATTGTCTTCTGAGTGTCAAATTTTTGAATGGAAGAAGCTAAGCTGGCCGAGAGTAAGCTAACTGTTACCCTCCCAGTCTGGTGTGCCACTTGGAGCAAACAAGGAAAGTGGCTTTTATCCTGAACCTCTCCCAAAACATCGTATCCCTAGACTGCAAATATCTGATTGTGGTAGATAGAAATAATTCTAGTTTAATATCCTTCTCAGTGAAAGAATATTGAAGTGAGTACCCAGCTGTTGCCCTCCTCCTGCTTCCCACTAATATAGAAATCAGTCTCCCCTAAATCAGAGGCATATCCCAAATCATAGCTATCTGAATGTATTCCTGAAATAGGGGCTGCCCCAGGTCCCAGCAAACTTCTTTCCCTCTTCTACTATAAACACAGTATTACATTTCATCAGTTATTTTAACTTAATCTTTTTTTAGGGTGTGGGAACTCACTGGCTTTCTTCCCCTCACCCCTGATCTCTTCCTCTCATTTTTTATTCCTTTCTCTTTTATTCTCTTTCTTTCCTACTTTTATCTGGTTATATGATTCTTCTCCCCTTTTTTTCTCCTTAGACAAGTAGATTTCTCCTACTTTGCCTCCCTTTTGACTGGTTCTCCATTAGTTTTTAAAAATTTCTTTTTTTGTCCCAAAAGGATTTCTCTCACTCTCTTCATTATCCTCTCTTTTCACCTCCTCTAGACCCTCATTCTCTACTTCATAACTATATTTATCTAGTTTCTCTGTATTTTCTGTATTTTTCATGCGATCAAAACTTCCAAGTTATCTATTTCAGGTTTTCCCCTCTAGGGAGTTTCTTCCACCATGTTATATTCTGATGATCTCCCTTTCCCATTGTACCTCACTCCCAAAATGATGTCAATTATTGCAGGTGTCAGAGAGGCCACTGCCCCATGGTAGCCCCCTACCACCATATTCTTAATTATACAGCCCATCATTGATCTATACCCTCCCCTTGTTACATTTTTTTCCTCCATTTGCCTCAAAAATCTCCTCCCTAGTAATCTGTCTTTTCTCCATTAATACTCACTTTCTGACTCCTTCCCCTCTGAGGTTTTCTTGGAGGTTGGAACTCAAAGCATCTCAGCCTCTTCCTCCGCTGAACAAGTCATGGTTCATCAGCTTAGGTCTCTATCCCAAGTGACTTTTAGGTGGACAGAACTGGCCCCAGCTAGATGTTGAGCTCTTTTCATCAGGCCTAGTGGAGTGCCATACAGCTTATAATTTCTGTTTTTGGAGAGGTCTGAGAGGTCATGAATATCAGAGAAAATGTTTAGTCTGTGATTTATCTAATAAGATGGCACATAACCTTGAAGTCTCCCAGTGGTTTCCTATTTTAGATGGTGCCCTATTTTAGATGACAGTTTCTGTACTAGACAATTATTTTAGAAAGTAGTACCAGTCAATTTGAGTAAGTGACCAGCTGCCCAAGGACAAATATAGAAGAGAGTAGGTGAGAGAGTGGATTATTCCCAGAGACTCTAAACCCAATGGGAAATGCTGCTGTTAGTGGGAGACACACCATCCAGGAACTGGAGGAAGAGGATAAAAATAACATTAAGGAGAGAGAGAGAGAGGGAGGGAGAGGGAGAGAGAAAGACAGAGAAAGAGAGAGAGAGAGAGAGAGAGAGAGAGAGAGAGAGAGAGAGAGAGAGAGAGAGAATTTATTAAGCAGTTAATAACAGAGGCCAGTACTGCTAGGAGCTAGGAATACAAATACAATTAAGCAAGACAGCCTCTGCCCTCAAAGAGCTTATATTCTAGTGGGGCAAGACATAAGAGGGAGGTGAAAAGAGGGGGTGACAGCCTATGGGCATAATGGTATGGTTTGAAGATGGTAGCTGGAAAGTGAAGTAGAGGTTTGGTTCTGGGCAAATTAAGGTGAAAGCTCACCTGAAACATCCCAAGATGGTTCCCAAGTAAAGTTCAAGTTTACAGGGGAGAGGAAGAATGAATGAAAATAAAATGGAATCCCCAGAAAGACATCTTCCATGTGAAGCCTGGGGTTGTGGCAGCCAGTGAAGGTTTCAGAATAACAGAGCCATTTGGGTCTAGAGGTATATTTTTGGGCTATAAACACAACAAAAGGCATTGTGTCACAGTAAAACATTGAGAGGTCATGTTGCGTAAGGGAGAGTGCCAACCTTAGGTTAGGAAGTCACAAGTTCAAGACCTGTCTCTGATTGATACTTGCCTGGAATGCCAGCTGAAGGTGAGATCTCAAGGAGCTACTCCATAATTAAGTCCCAAGTTTGGTGATTTGCTTTGTTTTGGTTTTTTTATCCACAGCAAGATAATTTTCCCAGTGGGGCTGGAGTCAAGAATGTTAGCTGGTTCCCTGATAAAGGGAACCAGCGCCATGTCCTGGGAGCTGCCCAGAATAGCAAAACTTAAGAGGAAGAGAGAGCTTCAGGACACAGATGAGGAAAGTGATAGAGAATAATGAACATGCCTACAAGAAATGCATCTGCTAAGAATGGAGGAGAATTGTAGGAAGAGGAGCTTCTAGAAAGAGTGAAAAAGGCCTAAAATAAAATGGCCACTGCCTGCTGGGCACTGAGGAGGGCTGCAGGAAGCACAGCGGCAGGGGATAAGATATGAAGTAGTGACGGAGAACTGTGACTGGTGATACCTGCTGACAGCATTTGAAGTTAAGAAACACCAAAAAGGGGGCAGCTAGGTGGCACAGTGAGGAGTCAGGAGGACCTGAGTTCAAATACAGCCTCAGACACTTGACACACTTACTAGCTGTGTGACCTTGGGCAAGTCACTTAACCCCAATTGCCCAGACTTCCCCCCTCAAAAAAAAACACCAAAAAGAAGGTCAAGGATAAAAAGGAAGGCCTTGAAAGGCACAGCAAGATGTTTTAACAGCACTCTTTGTGGCAGTAAATAATTGGAAACAAATTAGATGCCTACTGTTTGGAGGCTGTCTAAATCTTCTGTGGCACATGATAAAGACATGATGAATACACAGAAGCACAGGAAGACACATATGGACTGACGCAAAGCAAAGTAGGCAGAACCAAGAGAACAATAAGTGCGTTGACTGACAACGTAAAGAACAGAAACCATATAACTAAAATTGAATACTGCAAAATTATATTGACCAATTAAACATAATCTTATCACAATCCTTTTGGGAAGGATCCAGTATTATCTAGAATTATTGGCAAAGTTAAATGTTTTGGGGTTTTTTAATGGCAAGTTTTTAGGCCATTTAAAGTTAATTGGGAAAATGGTAGAATAGTAAATATGTAGGCAGAGATAATTTATTTCAATAAATTTTTCAAAAGCCTAAAAAAATAAAATTATATTGACCAAGTTTGACCATGAAGAAGAGAAATAAGAAGATAACTCTCTCCCTTCTTTGTAGAAGTGGAGGACCATGCCTATGGAACACTGCAGATGTCAGACTTTTTGATGTGTTGGTTGGTTTTGCTAAACAGGTTGGGATATTTTCCTGGTTTTTGTAATGCTTTGTTAGACTGGATTTCTCTCTGGCAGGAAGAGAAAGGAAAGCTACACTGAGAAATGCTAGTGGTATAAAAGCAAAATGTAGCAATAAATATCAATTTTAAAGAAGAACTGCTGGACACAAGGAACTCAGTACAGGTCCTCAGCTTTTCTGTGAGTACTAACATACAGGGGAGAATCCTAACCACCCTCTGCTAGAGTGCCACCCAGGACAATATTGGAAGTCATTGAGATAGTACAGGTCTCTAGGGGCAGAGTTACTTTCTAGGTAACTTATTAATATTACTTTCTTTCCACTCGGATAAATCCTATTTGTTTCCATTAATTTGTAAATTGTTGTTGTCATTCAGTCATCTTCATTCACGTCTGACTCTTTGTGTCCCCATTTGGGGTCTTCATGGCAAAGATACCGGAATGGTGCCATTTCCTTCTCTGGCTCATTTTACACATGAAGAAACTGAGGCAAACAGGGTTAAGTGACTTGCCCAGGGTCACATAGCTAGTGTTTGAGGCCAGATACTGACTCTAGGTCCAATACTCTATCCACTGCACCACCTAGCTGCCCTAATTTGTAAATACTACTGTATATATTTTGAAACATTGCATGAAAAGTGAACTTGTCAATCAGTCAGTCAGTCAACAAGCATCTATTAAGAGCCTACTCTGTGCCAGGCATTGTGCTACAGAGAAAGACAAAAGACAGTCTCCTGCTCTCAGGAGTTCAAAGTTTTATACACACTTGTGTGTGTGTGTATGTATATATATATATATACATACACACACACACACAAATACGTATATGTGTGTGTGACTATGATAAATTGAGGGAAATTTCAGACAGAAGGTGCCAGCATTAAGGAGGATCAGAAAGGGCTTCTTGTAAAAAGTAGAATTTTAATTGAGATTGAAGGAAGCCAGGGCAGCCAGAGACAGAGATGAGGAGGGAGAGCATTCCAGGCAGAGGAGATGGCCAATAAAAATGCCCTGAGTCAGGAGATTGAATGCCGTATGCAAGGAATAGCAAGGAAGGGGGATGGTTACATGGTGCAGTGGATAGAACACCATTTCTGGATTTGGGATGAGCTGAGTTCAAATCTGACCTCAGATACTTACTAGCTGTGTGACCCTGGGCAAATCACTTAACCCTGATTGCCTCCTCCCCCGCCCCCCCAAAAAAGCAAGGAAGCCAGTGACACTGGAGTAGAGTATGTGGGAATAAGAAGACTGGAAAGTTAGTTTCCTCAAATGTAAAACAGGGAGTTTAATAGCCTCTTTAGTCTGTTCTAGCCCCAAATCTATGATCCTATAAGTATATTATTACATAAGAATAGTAGAATCTTACTGTAGTGTAATAAATGATGAAAACAAAGAAATATGGGGACTTATATGAACTAACTGAAAGTGAAGTAAGCAGAACTAAGAAAATAGTATGTACAACCACCACAACGATATAAACGGGAGAAAAAACAGGAAGAAAATTAAGAGATTCAAAATTTTAATGACCAAAAGAGACAAGAAGACATCTTCCAGCTCCATTGCAAAGACAGGGGACTGGTTTTGGAACACTGAGTGTAATGTCAGACTTTTTTTTTCTGTATCATGGTTGGTTAATTTTTCTCCTTTCTGCTTTGGGAGCTAGCTCTATGGAAGGGGGAGGGAGGAAAATTGTCTTGGGAAATGTAGGTGATATAAAAATAAAATATCAATAAAATATTTTTTAAAAAGAAGACTGGAAAGGTAGGAGGGGCCAGGTTATGAAGGACTTTAAACGCCAAACAGAGGATTTTGTAATCAATTTGGGAGGCAAAAGGGAGCCAACTGAGTTTACTGAATAGGGCAATGACTTAGTCAGACCTGTGCTTTAGGAAGATCACTGACATCTGAGTGGAGGAGGGATTGAAGTGAGGAGAAAATTAGACAGGGAGACCAACTAGCAAACTATTGCGATTGTCCAGGTATTAGAGGTGAAGGCCTGTGCCAAGATGGTGGCAGTGTCAGAGGACAGAAGGGGGCACACACGAGAGTGGAAATTCCTGAACTTGACCCCACTGATTGGATATGAGGAAAGAGAGGGATGACAGGTTGGGAGCCTGAGTGACAAGGATGATGGCAGTACCCTGGACAGCAATAGGGAAGTCTGAGAGAGGGGAGGGTTTGAGGGGAAGTAAAATTAGTTCAGTTTTAGACATATTTAAGATGTCTTTGAGACATCCATTTCAAAATGTGTAACAAGCAGTTGGAGGCTGAAACTGGAAGAGGTCAGATGAGAAAGGTGAAGGCTGGGCTGCTCTGAGAGTCATCAGCATAGAGATGATCATCGAATCCATGGGAGCTGATGAGATCACCCAGCAAAATAGTCTAGAGGGAGAAGAGGGCCCAGGACAGAGCCCTGAGGAACATCTGTGGTTAGCAGGTGTATTAACAAGGTAATAATCACAATATAGATGATACTTGTCAATATGCCTATGTACTTCTGTACTGCAAAATAAGAGACTCTCCATATAGAAAGTAAAAGAAGTAAACCATTTATTCAAACATCAGCGAATTAGATCCCCAAACCAATAAGCCCAATCCATCATAGCAGCAAAGAAATTAATATACATTATCATAGCAGAGAAAGATTCCATTCCATAACCTCCCCACCCCCTGCTGGGGCCTTGCCACCAACACACACTCACAGCACAGCTAGGACATGTCTGCCGTCTCCCTCAGCTCTAATGGCTCTGAGAATTTCCTGCTCCACCCTTCCAGTTCCTCTTGTTCAGCAAGTTCCTCCCACCACATGTGACTTAGGCTTCCTGTGACATAAGCAGGTCACATGGGCCTACTAATGAGTGGGAAAGATCTTCGAATTTAAATCACCACTACATCAGGTGACCTGGACAAAAATCCAGCAAAGGAGAGTGAGAAGGAATGTTCAGAGAGGTAGGAGGAGAAACAGGGATGAGTAATCTCATGGAAACCTATAGAAAAGAGATGATTGAGGAGAAGAAAGTGATCGACAGTATTAAAGGCTGCAGAGAGGGCAAGAAGGATGAGGACTGAGAAAAAGGCATCAGATCTGGCAATTAAGATATCATTGGTAACAAAAGAGAGAAAACATTTAGTCAAATGATAAGGGCAGAAGTCAGATTGTAGAGAAAAGGGAGTGAGAGGAAAGGAAATGCAGGCATCTATTTTCTTAGAGAGTTTAACCACAAAGAGAAGAGATTCCAGTGGTTAGCTAGTAAGGATGGATACATCAAGTGAGCTCTTGAGCCATTGAGAGGAGGTAGATAAGATCCTAAAGTTACAGATCATTTAATTGGGGAAAATGAGCCAGAGAAGTGGATGGTGCTTCCAAAGAGTTGCAAGTGTTTACTCCATCAGAAGGGAATTTCTCACACAAGGGTTACATGGGACCTGTAATCTAAATCTGGCACTTCCTGCACCGACTAGTGTTATCTCCATTCAGACCAGGTCTATCTGGTAAAGACTACAAAAATAAAAACTTTGGGTTTTCATGACTTCTTTCACTTCTAAACAACCTACACAGTCACCATCCACTGATAAGTTAACGGTTTTGTCATACATTTTAAATTATAAGGCTTGTTCACAAATACACACACACACACACACATATTTGTTTGTCACAAGCACCTGCCTGGGAACCAAAGACTGTCCCTTACCCTATTTTGTTTTCCAGTGCTTTCTTGACACAGCTAATTTGTATGGCCTGGCCCAATGGCCCTAGAGAAAGATAGGGAATAGATGGCAGAAAAGGATCTTAGAAGCTCACCATTCTGTGGAAAATGCTAAGCAAGTAGGTAACATCCTTGGCAGCTAGGGGGCTCAGAGGACAGAGTGCTGGGCATGGAGACAGGAAGACTCGTATTCCTGAGTTCAAATCTAGCCTCAGACATTAACTAGCTGGGTAACCCTGGGTAAGTCGCTTAACTCTGTTTGCCTCAGTTTCCTCATCTATAAAATGAGCTGGAGAAAGAAACGGCAAACCACTCCAGAATCTTTGCCATGAAAATCCCAAATTGGATCACAAAGAGTCAGACAGGACTGAAATGACCGAACAACAAAGGAAACATCCCATATATGAGGTTTGAGACAAGGGAGTACATCGGCAAATCCACTGTAACTCATTCAAAACACTAATTTGAGCAGCAAAAGTAGAAGGCAGCCTCTGAGTCAGTATTAAAGAACAGAGTAAATAGCTTGGAGCTATTCTGCCCCTCTTCAATCCCCCAAGATCTCTGCAATACTATCAGCCCCATTCCTGGCTCAGCCCTGAAAAGACTGGTGTGACCTCTGTAGGAGAAAGAATAATGGTTATCGTAGAGTATCAATGGCCTGGAGCCACCCTCACTTGGGAGATAAAGGAGTCATGACCTTGTAGAACTTTCCTAGTCCAGATGCTTAGGAGCTAGCGGCATCTCTTAAGAGAACGAGAAATTGCATCTCTGTGGGGCAAGTCAAACAACAGCAAGACACTAGTGGTGAACAAGACAAGGCAAAGCTAAGGAAACTAGGCAGCACTGAGTGACCAGGAGCCAGAGCGAAGGCTGTAAGGAGAAGGAAGAAGGTGAATAGTTGAGCTTACAATGATAATGAAAATGTTAACTAGTGCTCTAATTAATGTGTTTAGTTTGCACATCACACTCCAAACCATATTACAGACCAGCCAGCATTTGTAAGTAGAAGGTGCTATCATTTAATTCTTGATAACATAAAGGAATTACAGCATCTAGCACTGGAAGGGGATTTTAGAATAATAGTATCATACACTCATAGATCTTGGGCCGAAAGGGACTCTAGAAACCGTCTAATCCTTATTTTACAGATGAGGAAACTTTACCACTTCACCAGGAAATTTAAGGTCACACAGAGAATTAATTGGTAAAGGTAGGTCCTGACTCAATACAGGTCTTTCCACTGAGCTGTGCTGTCTCTTCGAGAATCAGTTGCAAACTTACTTGCACATAGCAGATATTTAATAAACGTTGAACTGAATTGAAAAGTATACCCAGAATTTTTCTAGGCATTGTGGAAAATGTCAAAAAAAGACAGTGCCTCTGTTCTCAAGGAGCTTATGATCTTGTTAGGAAAACAACACACATACTCATAAGATGATGATGTACCAGTAAAAAAAT
The DNA here is from genome assembly GCF_011100635.1 of Trichosurus vulpecula. NCBI lineage: Eukaryota > Metazoa > Chordata > Mammalia > Diprotodontia > Phalangeridae > Trichosurus > Trichosurus vulpecula. The sequence goes on along the minus strand of NC_050575.1, from coordinate 22,951,281 downwards.
AACGCTTCATAAAGCAGCAATAAAAACATGTGTGTGTGTGTGTGTGTGTGTGTGTGTGTGTGTGTGTGTGTGTATGGAGAGAGAGAGAGAGAGAGAGAGAGAGAGAGAGAGAGAGAGAGAGAATTTTGTATATATTTGTTTGCATGTTGTTGCCCCCATTAGATTGTAATCTCATTGAGGGCAGGGGCTATTTTTCTGTTTCTTTTTGTGCTACCTGCACTTAGCCCAGTGTCTGGCACATAGTAGGTCCTTAATGAATGTTGATTGATTGAACCTCTGTCATGTAAAATCCTTACTAGCAACCAGACCCACTATTACATATTATTCCCCTTCACACAATCTATGCCACAAATTGGACTTATTTTCACCTCATACATGGCACTCCACCTCCCCTTCTTTGAACTAGCTGGGTTCCTTGCCTGGAATACACTCCTTCCTCACCTCTTCCTCTTAGAATCTCTCCTTTCCTACAAGACTTAATTCAAGTACCACCTTCTACATGAACCATTTCATGATGCTCCCATCTGCTAGTGATTTTCCTCTAAAATTACCTTCAATCTATTCAATGTATATTTTGCATATATGCATATATGTACATATTCTCTATCCTCCTCCCATTTTAAGTTCCTACAGGACAAGAAGAATTTCACTTTTATCTATGTATTCCCAGCACACAGCACAGTGCCTGTCACATAGTAGGCACAGGACAAATTCTTGTTGATTAATTCGAATCTCAAAGAATGGGCAGGATGTATACATGGAAGGCTAAAGTACAAAGCATTTCAACAGGGAAAACCTTGGAACAAATCTATGAATAGACTTTCCCTCTCCAGGGAGCCCCACCGTGAGCAAAATTCCACTATAAACAAAGGCACGGGATAAATATGCTTTGTGGGGGACAGTATGGAAACTACTCTGTCTGAAACAAAAGGCTCGTGTTGAAGTATGTGAGCCATTTGAATTGTACTGGTAATGTCCAGCCCTGAATGCCAAACACGGGAATTTTAATTTTACTCTGGATGTAATGGATATCAAAGATTTTGAGCAGGAGAGTAATATACTGGAAGTGGAGTTTTAGGAACACTGATCCCATAAAAACAGCTCATTCGTCTTCTTGTTGCACAATGCCTTGCACATAATAGGTACTTAATGAATATTTAATGAACCAAATTAATGAACTAATGCACATGCTTCCACTCTGGAGGATCCTTGCACAGTAACACTTTTATTTTTCCATTCTGCCATTTCTAGAAGAGAGGGAGAACAGTGATAGTAGATAAAAAAACTGGTAAGAAACTCTGGCAACCAAGTTCCATGTGGATCCTTCAGGAAAAAAGGCTGAGAAAGGGGATAGCGGTCAGTTTTTTTGCTCATCCGAGGACCACCTTTTTCAGAGTGGGAGCACAGATGGGGGAACCCTGAGGGGCAGGGAAAGAACATTGACTTTGGAGTCAGAGAACCTGGGTCCAAATCCTAGCTCTGTCACTTGCTATCAGTGCAATCTTAGGTGAATCACTTCTCTCTGGGCCTTAGTTTCCTTACCTGTTAGATGCAAGGGTTGGACTTGATCATCTCTAGGCTCATCTTCCAGCACTGAATCCTGTGGTCCTGTGAAGGAAGACTGGTGTAGGGTACATTCTAAACCTAACCCATAGCCCCAACAACTGCCCTTCCTCGTCCTTTCCACTAGATGTCCCTGGTTCCTCAGCCACTGGCTGGCACCACATTTAGCAAGACACTTGGAAAGAAGGCAAAGGAACCTTAAGTTGGGGGTGGGGGGGTGGAACGCATGCAATCAGACCGAGGCTGAAATAGAACAGTCACTCAGAGCACCGGACTGAGGCAAGGGCAGGATTCCTTCTGAGCTGTGGAGCCTAAAGGTGGCTAGTGCCTATAGGGCATCTACAGATACAGTCAGAAAAGAGAAAGCAAGACAGTACAATGCCTGTGCCAATTGATGGTACCACCCGTGCGTTTGGTGGATTCTGTGGGATTAGTCTGTGGATCACAGAAGACCCTCAAATGGAAAGAGTCTTCCTTCAGAGGCTGTAGGGGAATACCCACTGGATAATCCCCATACTCACTGGGGTCACAAGGAGATTATAGCAATTCAAGTTGCCGTGATTGGCCTATTTGTAGAACAGATTGGTTATTTCTTTTCGATTCTTTTAAAACTATTTTCTTCTGATTAGTACTTTATGGTCATTAAGTATTTACTATTTGCTAAGCCCTGTGCTAAATGTGCATCGCCTGTCCCTAGGACCTTATATAAATAAAAATCATAGGTTCCCAAACAGGGTGATACCATCCCCTGGGGGGCGCTGGAATGATTCAGAGGGGTGGTGGCAGCCTTGGGTGCAACTAGGGGGTATTGAATAAAAATAAGGGTCAAACCTATTCTAATACCAGGGGGGCACTAATTTTTTTTGAAAAGGGGGCAGTAGGCCAAATAAGTTTGGGAACCTCTGTAAGAAGGAAACAGTAGAATGGTGGCCAGAGAGGGGTACTTTGACCCAAAAAGTTTCTAGGGTGGAGAGTATAGCCACTAGGGAGCTGACTGACACACTTCTTCCAGGAACAACGGCAGAGCTGATTTGATCACGGTCTCAGAATGGAAGAACAGGGAGAATGAGAGTAGTAGTCAGAGGTGTGCTGGTTTAACAAGTTCTGCAAACTACATTTATTAACATTTTCTCCAAGATTTTATTAAGTTTAGAGAATCAATAAAACAATAAATAAGCCCAGGTATTTGCCAATTTCTGAGGTATAAATGTTCACACTGAAAATTTAACAATGGACTCTCCAGAGCCGACTGAAGCTAACTGTATGTTCAACACTGTCCGGGTAGGAGGGTGATGATGGGAAGAGAAGATGGCCAGAGGGTAGAGAGGGAAGTAAGGCACGACTGGGATCTGCCTGAAATAGTGGCCAGGTGAGGCTAGGGGTAGGTTGGAGATCAGGGGCTAAATTCTGGAGATAAAAGGGTTAAAACCTTCAGGGTATGATCTCTGGAATCAAGAAGACAGCTCACGATAGGGAATGAAGTGAAACATATGAAACGGTCTCAAGTGAAAAGTTCATGCCTGCCTTCGGGGGCTTTGGAAAGGTTTCTGTAGATATTTGCATAGGGTAGCCCAGATGTGTCTCTCCCCTGGCAGAGAGTGATGAAGGCCAGCTCTAGCCAGACCAATGGCCCTATCCCAGACAGCTTGCAACTGATGCCAGAAATGTCAGCGGGCTGTAGGAGCCTCTTTTGAATATACCAAACTTAAGTAGATCAGATAAAACTAAACATGAGCATTGACAAAATCCCTGTGGAGTCAGGTGCTGGATTCGTGGATATTCATCAGTTACTCGCTATCTACATATCTCCCATCCACTAGGCAAAAAGGCCTAGTCTAACCAGCCTACATCACCTGGGTGTCTTCTTCCGGTCCACACGACTAAAATCCCATCTCCTGCTCAAGGCAAACCCTGAGTGTGGCGTGGACAGAAGGCAGGAGGAGAGCCCGGGATAAGGGGGACGGAGGGAAGGAGCTGGCGTGGGAAGGCCAGGAGAAGGCTTCTAAGAGGGCTTCCTCTTCCCTGGGCAGCCTGCACTGGAAGCCAGAAAAGGGTCTTGGGTGAGAAGTGAGAGCATGAGTGAGTTTCCGGTGAACTCTTCACCAAACACCTCTGTTTGCTGGCTCAGGCACTAGCAGTTTCAGAAAAAAAGCTCTAAACAACATTTGCCTCTGATTCTATGGGCCAGTCACATTGAGTAGCTCAAAAAAAGAAAAAGAAAAAAAAAGAACCCTTCAGAGGAGATCTCACACCCTGAGGTTCTTGTTTCCATCTGACTGAGTAGCACAAGTAACGGTTAGTTTTCTGAAAAGGGAGTTAAAATACTTATCAATTCTATCAGCTTATCATTCTGATCACTGGGGAAACTTTGTCACCCATTTGTCATGTTAAATATATTTTGTTAATTCTGGCAAAATACACATGGCAAAAATAGAGATTCGCTCATACCCTCAACTGATTCCCTGGCAAGAAAGGCTCTTGCCTCGGCCAGAGATGAAACCCGAGGAATTATGGTTCCCTGGCTAATGAGCAAATCACTAGCTTCTTATCTGCTCCCCAGCCCTTTGAGGACTCCTTTCTGAGTCAGGAAGGAGCTGTGGCCCAGTGTTTTGTGACTTTACCTGTTCTCTGCTTCTGATATGAAAAAAAAGTAGTTAAGTCTGTTATCTTGATCTCTTTTCTCCACCCAGAACCATGGGGCAAATGACCCAATCGCTTGTTGCTGGTTTTCCACAAACTTTCCCAGATCGACTGATTTCTCAGCAGTTAAGGAGGACCCATGATGAAGCTGCCTGAAATCCCAGAAGTAATTTTTTCTACTTACGACTTCATTTTCTGAGAGCTCTCTCTTTGTTTCTTTCCACTGCCTCCTGTTATGGAAAGTGATTCTCTCAAAAGCCCTGTCAACCTCATCCCCCTCAACCCGAGTATTACACCTTCCCCTCCATTGTATAAGAGGTGATGCACACATCAAGATTAAATTTAGCAACGACTCTGGCCTTGTCCACGCCTGTGGAATAAACCCAATAAAGCCATCATCACTGATGAATGAATCATCTGAGGCTAAACGTATTGGTGCCGTACAGTGACTCAGTTAGGGTCTCACCAGCACCCATGGCATTAAGATACACTGATAAAGAAGCAAAGCCTGGAGCCCTGCCTGAGCAGGTAGCGATTACCACAGGGAGACAGAGCTTTGACAAAATAACAACAGAATTTGGGTGGCCATACAAGCAAATTTTTTCTCACCCCCCTGCCCTGATTATTTTTTTTCCTTCTGGATTTCTTTATTCAGACTCCCAGACCTGAATGTATAGAGCTGTAGTCATCAGACTATGTGAAAATGATAAAGATAAAGCTAGGAAATGCACCTGAGATTTTATTTTGTATTAGAGAACTCCCAAGAAGGAGCTTAATCTACACATTAAGTCCTTTTTAAAATTTTTCCCCCCAATTACATGTTAAAACAATTGTTTTAACTTTTTTTTTAAGTTTTGACTTCCAAACTCTATCCTTCCCTCCCCTCTTCCCTCCCCGAGACAGTAAGAGGTTATACATGGACAATCATGTAAAACAAACAAATTAAGTCTTAAGAGAGCTGCCTAGAGCATGGAGAGGTTAAACGATTTGTCCAAGGACACACAGCCTGTATGTGTCAGAGGTGGGGCTTGAACCCTGGGTGTCCTGGTTCCAAGGCTAGTTTTCTAGCAAAATAGCTTCCCTCATAAATAAGTGACTTGCTCCTGGGGGAAGCCTTCAGATACCCTTCTGCCAAACCACTGGCCATACAAGGTCTAGAACTATAACACAAGTATCTTATTTGATTATATAGATCTGGAGCTAGAACGTACCTGCTAGTACAACCCCCTCATTTACAGATGAGGCCCAGGGAGGTTAAAGTCACACAAATAGTGAGAGTCAGATGCTGGATTTGAATCCAGGACCTTTCACACCACTGTACACATTTCCCTGTACCACTGTGCCTTCTAATAGGCTGAATTCTAGGCCAGCACGGAAACAACACATCAACAAATCTTATGAGAAAGCCTGTTTATCATCCAGCCAGTCTTTTGGCATGTATTATTTCAAAATTCAGATCAATGTTCTCTCAGCACAGATCAAAGGCTGTTACTATTTTATGGTAGATCAGGACATGAGACAAGGCAGGAAATCTCTCTTCTCACAAACAACTACATAGACGTCTACAGAAGGAGCCCTGACTGGTTAGGGTCCCACCTTGTTTGAGTTATGTGAGCCCTTGATAGATCTGGGTTATTTCCTACTGAAAGAATATGATCATCCCTGTATCAGGAGAGGCGGTCAGGCTTCCTCTGCTAACATAAAGATAGCCACCAAAATCCCTGGGCGTCCTGGAAAGGGGAACATCAGTTAGGCCAGTGCTGATCGGACAGTGGCGGGCGATCTATGCATTAGAATGATTACACTGATTCATGGCATTGCAGTGGACTTTGTGGTAGTAGACGCTGGTATGGAAAGATTATCCAGAGACTAAAAGGGAATACTCCTGGTAGATGAGACATGAGAAGACTATGGTTTGTTGTTCAGTCATTCGTTCAGTTGTGTTCGACTGTTCATGACCCCATCGACCATAACACTCCAGGCCCTTCTATCTTCCACCATCTCCCAAAGTCTGTCCAAGCTCATGTTTGTTGCTTCCATGACACTCTCTATCCGTCTCATCCTCTGCCATCCCCTTCTCCTTTTGTCTTCAACCTTTCCCAACATCAGGGTCTTTTCCAATAAGTCCCCTCTTCTCATCATGTGGCCAATGTAGTAAAACTTCAGCTTCAGTATCTGACCAGCCTGAATTAATTTCTTTAAGTATTGACTATGGGACATGGCAGAAATTCAAAAGGCTGTGCTTTATCTATCTGCAGAACAGAGAGCTGTTATTTTTACATTCCTTTAATAAAATTTTCCTTTGATATGTTCATTGGAGCAAATGTGCCTACAAGTAGAGAACTCATGACAGTCCTTTTGTTGTTTGAAGGAAAGGTTTTTGTAGATTTCTTCACAGGGCAGCCAAGATAAGTGTGATGTCCTGCAAAGTCACCTGGGTCCTTTGTACCATGGTTATAGAAATATAGGATCATGGAGCTAGAGAGAACTTGAAGATCATCTAATTTAACTCTTTCCTTTTCACAGGTGGGGAAATTTGAAAACTAGAACATTCAATATCCCTCAAAAAGAAAGGCAGTCAACCAGGATTTATTCATTGCTTGCTATGTGCCTGGCACTGTGCTGTGGATACAAAGAAAGGCAAAAAAAAAAAAAAGTCCAGTCTCTGCTCTCAAGGAGCTGACAGTCTAAAAGACGACATACAAACAACTATGTATAAATATGATTTAGATAAGATAAAGGAGGATAATCTCAGAGGGAAGGCATGAAGACTGAGGAAGACTGGGAAAGGCTTCTTGCAGAAGTGGGATGTAAGCTGGGATTTGAAGGGAAGTCAGAAGGCAGGGATGAGGAGGGAGAGCACATTCCAGGCATGAGGGACAGCCAGTGAAAATGCCCAGAGTTAGGAGATGGAGCATCATGTACAAGGAACAATAAGGAGACCCGTGACACTGGATTGTAGAGCATGTTGAGGGAAGATGATAGAAAAAGACCAAAAAGGTAGGACAGATGAGGTTATGAAGGGCTTTGCCCTCTGGATTTTATATTTAATTTTGGAGGTAATAGGGAGCCACTGGAGTTGGCTGAATAGGAGGAGGGTGGGGAGATGATACGGTTAGATTTGAAGATCTATCTGACAGCTAAGTGGAGGATGGGCTGAAGTGAGAAGAAACTTGAAGTAGTGAAACCAAGCGGTAGAGTATCACAAAGTACAGACATGAGGTGATAAGGGCCTAAACTAAGGCATAGCCCTGTTGGAGGAGAGGAGGGGGCATATACAAGAGATGATACAGAAGTAGAAACAACTGGACTGGAAACTGACTAGTTGAGGATGACTCTTAGATGGCGAGTTTGGAGAACTGGGAGGACAGTGGTGCTTTCAACCGTAATAGGAAAAGTTAAAAGAAGGGAAGGTTTGGGGAAAGAAATAATGAGCTCATTTTTGGACAGGTCTATTTTAAGATGTCGATGGGTTGTCCAATCTGAAATATCAAACAGGCAGAGATGTGAAACTGGAGGTCAGGAGAGAGGTAAGGGTTGGCCAAGTAGATTTGAGAATCATCTGCATAGAGATGATGATTGAAACCATGGAAGCAGATGAGATCACCAAGAGAAATAGTATAGAGAGAAGAGGGCCCAGTATAGAGCCTTGGGGAAATCCCCGCTGTTAGCAGGCGTGATGTAGATGAAGATCTAGCAAAGGAAATAAGGAGTGGTCAGATAGGTAGGAGGAGAACCAGGAGAGAGTGGTGTCCTGAAACCCTAGAGGGAAGAGAGTAGCAGGGAGGAGAGAGTGATCCACAGGGTCAAAGGCTGCAGAGAATTCAAGGAGCATGAGGATTGGGGAAAAGTCACTGCATTGGGCATTCATTGGCAACTCTGGAGCTGTACTTCACATATGCTAGTTGGCTGAGGGAAGAGGAGACATTCGATCTTTTCCCTAATCAACTTGATTCTCGGGCTCCTTCCTCTAGTCCCTCTCTCCTACTGAGCATGCTTCTTTCCTTCAGTTTAATTCTTCTCCCTGTTTTCTTCTCCCTATCTAAACTTTTCCTCCTTTCTAGACTCAGAGAAAATAGTCTTTTTCTGTTTCTGGGAGGAAACCTGGTACTGGGAGTTAGGGGACCTGGGTTCAAACTCTACCACCATTAAATTGGCTAAGTGACCATGGGCAAGCCATTTTTCATTCTCTTCTCATCTATAAAATGGGGTTTCAAATCCTTGCCTTGCCTCTCAGAGTTGTTGTAAGGATCAAATGAGAGATTGTGGCTATTTTGCAAAGGAGGACTATTCAAATAAGACCTGGTGGTATTACTCACTGGAAGGGAAGATGATATTAAAATCCTTACTTTAAAACTATTGCTGCTTTCATTGATTAACAAAGGGTCCAAGAATAGGCCCCTTCCTTTTAGCAAAAAAGAACCGAGAAAGAATAAATCAAAACAAAGCAGGGAAATTACTGATCTGATATGTCTGAAATGTACTCTCTATAGGACTTGAGTAGAAAATTCAGCAGCCAGCTTTCTGTGAACATCAGAATATTACTTTTTCATGTTGGAAAAATTGGGGTAATCTGTTTTATCTCATCTTGGGCCAAGAAAGAGCAAAGCACAGAAATCATTCTTTTTTCAGATAGCTACACCTTGGAGTTATTCTGCTGGTTTTGGGGACCAATCTTTGTCTGTAGGAATATTTTAGTCTTAGAATTAAAAAATGTCAGAACTAGAAGAGGCCACAGAGATCAGATGACCAGAGGGTCAAAGATCTAGGGCTAAAAGGGCCTATGGAGGCAATCTGGTTCAACCCCCTTATTTTGCAGATAAGGTAAGTTATAGAGAAGTTATGTTATTGCTCAGTCACGCCATTAGTGTCAAAGATCAAATTTGAACCCAGATCCTCCTGACTCTAAGTCCAGCACTCTCTTCCCTTTTTTTGGAGAGGGGAAGGCGGGGCAATTGGGGTTAAGTGACTTGCCCAAGGTCACACAGCTAGTGTCAAGTGTCTGAGGCCACATTTGAACTCAGGTCCTCCTGGCTCCAGGGCCCGTGCTCTACTCATTGTGCCACCTAGCTGCCCCAGCACTCTATTCCCTATTCCATATGCTTCCTAGTCACCTAGAATATGTCCTTTATTTCCCAGATGAAGAAACTGAAGTCTAGGGAGGTGGAAGAAATCAAAGGTCAAAAAACTTCCCTCCTTTCAGCCTCAGTTTCCCCATCTATAAAATGACTGAGTTGGCCTGTTAGTCACAATGATCCCTAGGCTCTCCTATTCCCTACTATAACTACTCTTTTAGCAGGTCTCTCACTAAAAAAAAGGCTGTCAGAGCTCCCCTTACTCAGTCCCTAAAGTCTAGACATCACTTTTAAGAGTGCATGTGTTTATGAGGGTGTGTGTGCGAATGCACAGACGTGCGTGTGCATACACACACACACACAACACACCCCTTGTGAGAGAGACAGAGACACAGAGACAGAGAGAGTAAGAGAGTTGGAAAGAGACAGAAATAGGCAAATGTAGAGACAGAGACAGGAAAAGGGTGACAGAGGAGATTATATTTAGGGAGGGGCTGTCATAAACTTTCTGTAAAGCTGAGCAGATTACGTGTAAAGGCCAGATCCTGGGAAGAATGACAAGAAATCTCTAATCTATTGCTATCTGTAGTCAGGACTGAACTCAGACCATTTCAAAAAGAAATTTGTTCCCTTTTCAGTCAGACTTGGTAATGACTCTCTTCTTTCCAAGGTCTAATCCAAACCCCTTGTCCGGTAACTGAACTTTCTGCTTGTTGTCCTGTTTTTGGTGGAGACAATCACTCATCTTCCAGCCTTCTCTCCCCTAGACTAGCAGCCTCAGTTGTATTAACTGAAAAAAAAGGACTCACATTCCTGAGAGTCAGAATGTTATATTAAAAAGAACACTGGCCTTGAAATCTGACAAGACCTGGGCACAAACGCTGCTTCTGACACTGTGGGACCACAAATAAGGCCTTACATCTCTCTGTGCCTTAGTTTCCTCATCTGTAATATGAGGACAATGATACCTAGTGTTCCTACCTCTCATGGATGCTGTGAAAATTAAGTGAGACAAAAATGTATGTAAAGGGCTCTGGAAAATTTAGAGCATGACATGAATGTTAGAGATTGTTACTATGCCCGAAACCTTTCAGTCTCTATAAAAATGTTTTTAACAAGTTTTAAATCAATGTCTGCATTTCTTCAGGTGTGATGTGGTGGAAAGTGACCCGTAGTGAAAATTAGGAAATCTAGCTCCAAAATTTTGCAATGAAAAAAATGAGCTCAGCTCAGCTGATGGGGGATGAGAACCTGTGCGACACTAGAAATATCTCTGGGTTTCAGTTGATTTGATCTGAAAGACCCAGGACCTGACTGGAACACTTTCCAAATACCTGAAAAAGTATTCTGTACATCGAATATTAGGAATATTTTAAAACAAAGGTACGAGGTAAATACAAGACTGCTAAGCAATGCTTTGGCACCTAGCATGGCACAGAAGGCAGCTAGGTGGCTCAGTGGTTAGCACACTGGGTTTGGCATCAAGACCTGAATTCAAATCTAGCCTCAGATACTTACTAGCTATGTGACCCTGGGCAAGTCACTTAACCTCTGTTTGCCTTAATGCACAGGAGAAGGAGATGTCAAACCACTCCAGTATCTTCATCAAGAAAACCCCATGGACAGTATTACAATGTGTGCTATGGTCCACAGGGTCATGAAGATTCAGACACTACTGAACAACTTAACAATGGTGTTCTACACACAGTTGGTACTGAATAATTCATTCATTCATTCAATAAACATTTAGCACCTACTATGTGCCAAGCACTGTGCCAAGTGCTGAGATTACCAAAAGATGTGAAAGACAGTCCCTGCCCTCAAGGACTTACAATTTAATGGAAGAAATAACACGCAGACAAGCATATACAAAGCAAGCTATATACAGGAATAGGAAATAATTAAAAGAGAGAAAACACTGGAATAAAGAGCTGTGAAGGAAGGCTAGGAGATGGGATTTTAGCTGGGCCAGGGAGGTTAACAGTGAGAGCAGAGGAGGGAGAGCATTGCAGGCATGGGGGACATGGTTGGTACATGGACACAGTCTAGAACTTAAGCAAATCATTCCACTTTTCTGGACCTCCCAGTAATGGCCCAGACCCAAGAAATGGAGTGTCTTGTTCTTGACCAGTGTCTGGCCTGGATGTCAACTAGACAATGGTTGAATGAATGATCTTTTATAGAGGTTTCTCTTTCTAGATGAGGACTTTCACCTCTGTGTCTATTGATAAAGGGCTCATTCCTTGGACTGCTGATGCTTGAAATCAGTGGTAGTTCTAAGGCTGGAGCCCGGCAAAGATCCATTCAGTGCCAGGAAAGGAGTTCCCTGGGAACTGGGACAATGCAGGTATGGAGTCCATGAATTCTTATCTTTCTGAAGCATGAGATTAAAGTCTCATTGGCAGCAGCAGGCTTATGGAGGTGCTCCCTCCATCAGTAAGAAGCATGGCTGAAGGCTGTATCAGTCAAACTTTCCTGCTATTACTACGTAGCTTTTCTCAGGAGGTTACATAGCTGCATTGAAACAAATTTTGGACACCTGTGGCCTCCTCCTCCTCCTCTGCAAAGTGAAAAGGTGGTAGCAGCCCCAAGCTGAGAAGAAAGATTAATCTATAGAGCAGAATATGGTGCAATTTCCTACACTGGAACTTTGTTGTTGATTTTTAAAAGGTTTCATTTTCCTATTGGTCTGATTTCACAGGAAAATTTGACCTTTTTTCTATGAGGCACCGTGTATCCTGGAAGTGATGGATAATCAGATGCCGATGATTTTTAAATTACAAAATAACCCTCTTTCCTTTCCTTTCAGCAATTTTGAATCTATAAATATAGACACCTCAGGGCAGAGGCACACTGCTAGCTTCTCTTGGTAAATTAATGATCAACCGTTGCTACTTTGTTGATAGAGATCTGAGCATGGGTCTCACATTCCAACTGATACCAGCTTTGTTCTACCTGTTAACATGTACCGGTGATGTTGTCCAAGGACAGAGAAGGATCTGCCAACCGTGTGTTAGAGAGATCATCCACACTGCAAACCTTCTTATTGGGAAAAAGGTACCTAGGCGATGGCTATTGGATGTTATCTCTTATTGACATTAGAATGAAGACTGATGATTCTGATATTACTTAGAAAAAACCAACAGCCTCTAGAGAAGACAATGGATACTTCTAAAAATTGGAGCAGTAAAAGCTGAGCAGCTAAAAGTTGCTTCCTTTCACCTAACCAGAGGAGTTTTTTTAAATGTTTCTTAAAAGAATAAGTGGGTATTCCTGTAATTTAATGGTTTTCTCTCTGTAATTCATGCTCTCTGTAATAATGACTTTCTTCCTTTCTGATTTGCTAGTTTCCCTGCTGTGAGATGGAAGTGCCAGACATCTTTGAGGATACAGAGGTAAGACTATTGTATACTGAAGTTAGAGTATCCTACCAAAAATCCTTTATAAAGATATGCAGCAAATGAATTGTGAAGAATCTGCCTTTGGAAAAAGTGGATATTCTGACCCAGTAAAAGGGAATGTAGATGCTTATTTTATCAACAAACAGGTTTTGGTATTTCTTGCATTGATTATTTTGGGGGACAGTCAGGGAAATCTATTATAACTCAGATTCTGCTTAAGGAAAGTACAAATAGAATGTACCTGGGATGTTTCTACCAATTTGCCCAATTTCTTAAAGACAAAATTCTACCAATAGAAACAGATAATTATGTTACAGGTTAAGAGAACTTTTCCTTTAGCTAAGCAATGGTCTGTAGTAATAGAAAGGTTATTGACAGATTCTCACTTTTCCTCATTTCTCTCTGGTCAACTAACAATACATTTATATCAAGGCTGGCCTGAGAAGAGGAATTAGGGCTTTAACTGTCTTGGTAAAACATTTTGAAAGCTTTACAGAAAAATGAGACTTAAAAAAAAATCCATCGTTCTAGCAGTGCAAAGTGGTCTCCTTAATCCCCCTTCATCTGTAGTGGGAGGACACAGATTTAACAGCTGATAGTGAATTGTCTCTGACAAACACTACAGCTGTAGCAATAGTTTTGTGCTCTTCAGTTCCTGTTTTCATGGAAACATGACCAAGACTGAAAGCCCTAAAGTCTCAATTTATCATCGTTTCTTATTTAACTACTTGTTTTATGTGTGTTCCTGAATGGTGGCCGGACCACTTAGAGCCCTGAGGCAGGATTACCTGTGATTAGACAGCACTAGTGCTGACACTTTCTTCTCAACTTTAATTTGAAAGCATTACACAGTAACTATATATGTATATAATATATATACACACACACACACACATATGGACACATATATAGTTATTGTGTAATGCTTTCAAATTATATATTCAATTTTTCAAATATAGATTCAATATTTTGAATTATATATTCAATTCCATATATAGTTACTGTGTAATGATTTCAAATTATATATTCAATTTTTCAAATATAGATTCAATATTTTGAATTATATATTCAATTCCATATATAGTTACTGTGTAATGATTTCAAATTATATATTCAATTTTTCAAATATAGATTCAATATTTTGAATTATATATTCAATTCCATATATAGTTACTGTGTAATGATTTCAAATTATATATTCAATTTTTCAAATATATATTCAATATTTCAAATTATATATTTAATTCAATATATGTAATTACTGTGTAATGCTTTCAAATTAAATATTCAATTTTTCATATACTCAATATTTCAAATATATATTCAATTCAGTATATAATTGCTGTGTAACACTTTCAAATTATATATTCAATATTTCAAATTATACATTACATTAATGTATATGTATATAATATATATCCCATAACTCAGGTTTGTGCTTTGGAAGAACATTGGATTTGGAGTCAGATAGCTTGGGTTCAAATTCTAGTTCTGACATTTGCTAGCTATGTGATCTTGGGGCAAGTCACAACTTCTCAAGACCCGCTTGTCTCATCTCAAAATAGAGACAGTAGTTGTATTGCCTACCTCACAAGGTTGCTGTAAGAAAAACGTTTTACAGTATGAGTGTCTAGTGATTACATAGCTCTTGTTTTCATTGGGCTTCTCTTGATCGGATCTCAACTGTGACTGGACTATGCAGGAAAAAAAATTGCTAAGACCAGGTCCCTCTCCCAGCTTTGGCAGCTGAAAGTTGCTTTATAAGTCCCTTCTCAACAACATAAAAAAGATTAGGAACAAAATTCTAGAACTTGCCTGATTGAAGCCAAGAACATCCTATCTGTAGCCTCCAAATGGTGATACTGAGGCACTAGACTTATGTCAACTGTATGACAGATACCCGATTCATGCTCCTTTTACATGACGTGGTTGAAAACATGATATGATTGGAAGTGACCTGGACTAGGAATAGAACTACCTTGTTTGAATCTAAGTTCTGCCATTAGCCTGTGGCCTTTTAGTGAGTCACCTCACCTCCTTATTTATTAATTTCTAAAACAGGAATGAAACCAGCCCTACTATGACACAGGGTTATTGTGAACATGACAGAACAACCTACGTAATGATGCTTTGAAAAATGAACAGCGTCTCACAGGAGGACACCCTTTCCCCTACCATTCTCAGTAGATATAAGCTGTGGAGGACTCTCATAAGGGTTTAAAAATTAGGCCAACTGAGACTTTATTTGGGTACTCAGAAAAAAAAATTATATTCTATGAAGAGGTGAAAATCAGGAAAAAGTAGGGAAGCAAATTTGAGGGACCAGGTACCATCACTTAAGGGCAAAAGAATGTTTTAAGATGGTACCATACAAACTGTCCATCAATATGGAGATGTAACTCAAATGTGGCAGGCAGTGGACAGACTATTCATTTGAGAAAGGAAGTTATAATCTCTCCCTGCTGGATTGTTAGATTTATATAAATTAATTGTTATTTTCTAAGGAATAAATAGCATAGTGCAAATTTATGGCATTGCCCAGAAATAAGGAAAATATATATGTATATGCATATATTTGGTTCACTGAAGAGAGTAAAAACTCTTGGTAAAGAGTACGGAAATTCTCTTTACTGATATGGATCAGCCAATTGTCTCTAACTTAATAGTTTGAGAGACAATTAAGCCTATAACTTGATAGTTCGGGGCACTGCACAGTTAAGCAACTTGTCCTCAGTCACATATGTCCAAGGAAGGAATTGAACACAGAGCTTCCTGGCCCCAGCCAGCCATCTTATCACACCACTGTAAACAGGGAGCTCAAGTTAGCATCTTTTTGAAGTCAAAAGTTAAAAGTAGAAAACATTGACGCTTGTGTTTGAGCTCACTTTGCTTAGCATGCTTCCATCCCAATCCAATGGCGAACTCCTTGTATATCTTAATTACATACGTAACTTATAGAACTGATGCTTTCCAGCATAGTAATAATTCATGCCTCTCACTTCTCCCACTAGAAGTTCTTTGGGAGTAAGAACTATGTCTCAAATTTAATTTTGCATTCCTCTCTTTTCTGGAAATAAGGCCTGGCATACAGTAAATATTCAAAAAATATATCAGTGAAGCAACTGTAAATTATTCATGATTTTAAGTCTCATAGATGATATCAGATCTTAGAGTGGTTCCATATAAGCTTCTATAGGAGAGGTGTCAAACATGCTGCCTGTGGGCCATATGCAGTCCACTAAGCTGCCCCCTGTGCTGCCTAAATCAGATTAAAATCAAATTGGGAAACATTTAAAAAAATACAATAAAGCAGAATGTTACTATGTGGTTTTCTAAGTTAATATGTGGCTCCTTATGTATAGTTTAATGGATCGTTTCTTTTTGAATTTGACACCACTGCTCTAGTCACTGTTCTTCCAACTATCTATAAGACAAGAATTTACTGAGAATTGACTGACTTTGGTGGGTCCAGACACAGTGGCTGTAACTCATAACCCCACCCTCAAACCTGACTCAAGGCACTGCCCTCATTGTCTGGGATAGCCAGCTTGGAGATCCCTCTCTTTAACAGCCCCTAAGTTGCTGGACATCTTCTAAAAGAATCCCAGTGGATTCTTTCCTTCATCCTAGTCTTATTTTTTTTCTTTTAATTGGGACAAAAAGTTTATTTCAAAGAAAGCAAAATACCTCCAGTCATATCCAAGTTGTATTTGTAGGGCAAAGTGGTTTTTTTTTTAATTCCTAAGGAATATCTTTAAATAATCCAATATATCGGATTTGTGTTTGTGTGTGTGTCAAGAATTCCAGTACTCCGCAGTTGTTACCCAAGGAGTCATCGTGCTCTCAGCTGGTCATGGTGAGTACATGTTGATATAATCTTGGGCACAGAGCTACAGATATCTGATTTTTATGGAAAGCAATGATTTGTAAAGCACAATAGTTCATCCAATAGGACCTTCTGGGATCGGTCCAATCCATAAAGTTGTGATAGATGAATACGTAGAGAAATGGGTAGATAGATTCAACATTTAGTAAATGTCCACTGTATGCCAGGCACTGTACTAAGTACTAGGGAAACAAAAACACACAAGCAAAGCAGTCCTCTCAAGAAGCTTACATTCTGGGGGAAGATAACACGTGACTGGGGTACCTGCAGGGTCAGGAGACAGAGGGGCCAAGAAGTGACACGGAGGCCTGCATCCTGGTAAAATTCGGGAAAAGCTAACTTCTCAGGGCCTAGCAACTCTGGTGCAGTCTAGGTTACCAGTGGAGAGGATGATTATGGTCTGAGGAGCAGTGCTAAGTCCTAGATAAAATCCCACCTTCTACTAGAAGCCCCTCCCAATCCTTCTTCATTCTAATGCCTTCCCTCGGTTGTGCCCTGTTTAGCCTGTATGTAGCTTATTTGTACATATTTGTTTGTTGTCTCCCAAGTCAGATTACGAGCTGCTTGAGGGCAGGGACTGTGTATTTTGACTTTCTTTGTATCTCTAGTATTTAACACCATGTCTAGCACATAGTAGATACTTATTTGGCTTGACTTGAGGACCAAGAAATCATAGACTTACCTGGAATTCAAAAGAAGTGAAATAAGCAAATTAGAAAGCTAGTCATGACTAAAATTGCGAAAAGGTGAATTTGGGTTTGAGATAAGGAAAAACTGCCTAACAATTAGAGCTATTCAAAAGAGGAATATTTTGCTTTGGGGGTTCCCCCTTCCTTGGAGTTCTTCAGCAAAGGGTGGATGACAACTCAGCAGGGGTGTTTTAGAAGGGATGCTTGCTCAAGTGCAAAGTTGGACTAGAGGACCTTTGAGGTCACTTCTGATTCGGAGATGCTCATTCAACACACAGCAGGATCTGTCCCCAAATGTAACTAATACATACATCCTTTCGAGGGGATTCACAGTGGAGAAACTCCAGTCCATCAGAGAATGGCTTTTTAAAACTCAGGATTTTCATTTCTTGAGCTAGCACTGATAGCACTGACAGAACAGAAGTTCTTAAGGGAGGCTTAGGAACAAAATCACCCAATACAGATTTGAATTATTTTGGCTCTGAAATGCGATGGCAGGTGCCCAGGTTTAATCAAGCTATCAGGATATATGACTAACGTTGGACCCCATGAGTAATTGTATTCCACACTATCTGGCCAATACTCTTTCCTTAACAACATCTGAAATAGTGCTCTTTAAAGCCAATTTCTCCATAACACCATGATGATGAAGTTCTGAGATTTCATGTCGATTCCTGCCTGCTAATTACATAAATAGAAGGCTCCAGATTTGGACAAGCAAAGCTAAAGATCAAAGTGATCTCTGACTAATAGATCTTCACCTCACTCTCCCAAAGTAGTATGTGTATCCTTGGGGTAACATAGATCTAACAATATTTAAGGGAAATGATCTTTAAAAGTTCCCAAGCATTTTTTTTCATTTAGTATATACAATCCTTCAACTCTATTTTTATTCTAAAAACTTTGGACACTCTTCTGTGTATGTGTAAGAGACTTTACATGGTCAAAACATACTTGATGCTTAGATAAGCAAACTTTCATTCTCCACTTGTCCTCCTTAGAGAAATATGAAATGTGGTCCGAATACAAACCCCAGCTTGAGAAAGGGGGGAGGGAAGCGGAAGGGGAAGGGGGGAGGGAGAGAGAAAAAGAGAGACAGAGAGACACAGACAGAAACAAACAGAGGAGTGAGACAGAGAAGAGAGAGACAGAGAGCGAGTGAGTGCATATGGGCTTCTGTGACAACTATTTCTCTTTCTAGACAACGAATGACTTTGAAACATTATGCAGAGCTGTCACTGTGCTCCAACAGGTCTCCAACAGCTGCTCAGTCCCTAAGATAAACAACATGAATAGGAACCTAATGCATTTAGTGAATCAGGTCAGTGATGGTTACCCGCCCTTCTGCTGCCCGCCTTCATCATTCAGACTAAGAACTTGGTCACTACTTTCAGAGGGACCATCTAAATGTTTTCCATATGCTACTGTGATATTAGGCAAGTCATTTTCCTCATATGGAAAATTAGGAGGTGAGGGGCAGATGACCTCTGAGGTCCCTTTTGCTCTAAAATGTCTATGATTCTCATGCGACTGCTATTCCACAGCTTCTACATATCATCCATGAGTTCTTCCCTCAGGCATTTACAGGATTACAAGATAAGTTACCCACATTCTCAACAGCATATTTCTTGGAATATTAATGGAGGCAGCTATGAAATATTATATATGAGAATGTGACCCTTCAAATGTCCTGTATGTGTGCTTTTATCTGTCATTATTAGATACAGTATATTGTTAAATTACAGCCGATCAGCTGTTTTATATGTCTGATGTAAATATGAGAGTAATTTTCAGCAAACAAAATTGTTGGGATGAAACACAAGCAAATGGTCTCCTGCTATTCCACTAGTAGATACTTTTATAAAGCCCAATTAAAATGAATTTGCAATCACCTGTAACATAACTACTTGTAGCATTAAGTGAGAAGCCCCGGGGGTCCAAGAGGCAGGGGATAAAAATAGGTTTGTCCCCAAGTAAACAAGAGATACTGGCAAGAATAGAATAATAATATAAGCTGATGTATAATGTTTCCCTTTACAGACCACATGTCCTGTGAATCAAACCAAGATTACTAAATTGCAAGATTTCCTGAGCAAACTAAAAGACATCAATCTGAAGATTTTTCAAAAAGCACAGTTTTAGAGAATAAATCTTAATTTATAAGTTTCTATTAGTTATATATTTTAATATATTTATATATTTATAATGTATTATTAAAGTATATATTAAGATTGATATTTTGTTCTCATCAATAGTGATTATTTTTACTTGGCAAATGGAGTCAAGGGTTTCCATTTCTTTGAGAAATAATTCAGCAAGTAATTACTGAAGTGCCTATTATGGCTCTAGGACTGGTTTAGGTGCTATAATGGACCAAAAAAAAAAAAGGATATGACAGTTCCTGCCTTTAAGGAGGTTAAAATCTAGATGAGGAAACAATACAGATAAAATTAGCAAACTGTTTACAAGATAGTGTAACCATCAAAGAGTCTGGCATAAGAATAAATCTCTGAGAGAAAGGTCTGACATCAATGAATTCAAGGGATGCCAAGGCATTAGAAACTTGTTTGTTTAAGCACACTTTCATAAGAAAAAAATAGGTCTAATATCAGGGCTCTCATTTCACACTGAGTTACACAGGCAAATGGTTTCCTATTCTACATACTCCTATAGCCACAAGGCCCAATTCAAAACTAATTGTAACACCTGCAACACACCTAGGTGTAACTTTAAATGAAATGCCACCAGTACAAGTAATAAAAGTCATAGTATTTTTTTTAAAAAAGAGGAATCATTAGCCCTCCAAAAATTAGGGGAAGGGGAAAATTTAAGAAAAAAAGACACTGAAACTAACCCTTTAACCACAAAAGAGCAGTCTGGCAAGTGATCATGCAACCAGGAATTGAGAAAGTCACCCTCTTAGGGCCAAAATGAGAAAGTTCCCATGAAAGTGTTGTTTTTTTTTTTTGCAACTAATTCTTCAATTCATCTGTCAACCATTTAAGAATGAGCATGGGAAGGGAGGAAACAAACAAGCATTTATTAAGTACCTGCTATGTGCCAGGCACTGGGCTAAGCACTTTACAAATATTATCTCAATTGATCCTTACAACAGTCTTAGGAGGTAGGCGCTATTATTATCCCCTTTTTACAGTTGAAGAAACCAAGGCAAACAGATTTAAGTGACTTGCCCATGGTCACACAGCCAGTGTTTGAGGGAGGCCAGATTTTAACTCAGGTCTTCCTGACTTCAGATCCCACTCTAACCACTGTGCCACCTAGCTGCCTCTAGGTGCTGCAGAACACTAGGGCACTGAGGGAGATACAAAGTTTGGTACTGAGTAGACCTCATAGTCTATTGGGGGATGATAAGACCTTGTATCACAAATAACTGTAAGAGATGACAAAACACACAGTTGTGGTTAGCTAGGAACGTAGGCTCTGAAGCAGCCATTGTTCATTACCTAGGGTCACTGTCTCTGGGGTCTCCTAACCCCATGAGAAGTAGGGCTTGTAATTGTTAGATTTAGGAGAAAATACAAACAAGAATCTTACAGGAGGAGGTATAGGAGGGCTGCAATTTATACTAGTGGAGGAAATATCCACACCAATAAGTTCCTTAAGTAAGCAAACTTAATTTACAGGCTATGTGTAAAGTACTAAGCAAGATACAGAGATAAGTAAGAATAAGTCCCTAACCTCAAGGAGTTTACAGTTAAGAAACCACAGTAAAAAAGCAAAATATAATGCCATAAGAGTTGAAAAATATCATGGTGGCTCAAAGGAAGGAGAAAGGTAGAGAGGGGAACCAGGGAAAACTTCAGGAAAGAGGTGGCTTTTAGGCTGCTATTAAATCAGGGTTTGTTTTTTTTTTAACTGGAGTCTATGAATTTGTTTTTAAAAAAGTTTTATAACTATTTCAACAGAACTGGTTTTCCATTTAATCTTCTGTATTTTACTTTATGCATTTAAAAACATTATTCTACGGGTGACTAGGCGGCGTCAGGAGAACTTGAGTTCAGATCTGGCTTCAGATAACTTATTTTGTGACCTTGGGCAAGTCGTGCCTTGCCTTGATTGACTCTCAAAAAACAAACATAAAAACGTTATTCTGAGAAGAGTTTCATAGGCTTCACCTGACTGCCAACAGCATCCACAACAGCGAAGAAGAACCCCTGCTTTAAAAAATCAGTAGGATTTTACCCAGTTAAGACGTGGGGAATGGGGGAAGACCACCAGTAAGGCAAAAATAATTGGATAAAATGGCAAAGTATTTATTAAGTGTTCACTATGTGCCAAGCACTGCACAGTGGAGATACAAATGGCAGCTATTCTTCTAAAGGAGCCGTCTAAAGGACCACACATACAGGAAGGTTCAATTAAGGGAAAGATGAACAAGCCCAGTGACTGTTAGGGAGCAGTAGTATGGAATATGACAAAGCTCAGGAGTCCTTAAGGAGCAATGGGCCAGGTGGCAATACCAAGGGGTCTGAAATGAATAGCATCAGAGCAGATGTAAAGGCACAGTGGATCTTAGGGAGCAATGGCAAGGTTCACCATCTTACCAGGATTGTAATCAGTGACTCCCTGTTCATCTAAGCAGTGTGGATGGCCATGTCAATCAGTCAACAAGCATTTATTAAGCACTTACTATGTGCCAGGCACTGTGCTAATACCAAAAAAAGGGGCAAAAACCAGTACCTGCCTTCAAGGAGCATACAGTCTAGCTGGGTAAGACAACCTGTAAATAACAACATGTAAATGTCCCCACTGATGGCAAAGGGATAGTGAACCCCAAGGACTGGAGCGGGGCTCTGGGTTGCCTCCAGTGGGAGTCCACATTTACCAGGGAGTGGGGTGCTCAGGTCCTGGTAGGAAATAGGCAACGGGGTTGGGGCATAGGAAAGGATAATAGAATAACATCATGATAATAACACCTGAAGTCTGTCTAGTGCTTTAAAAATCACAAAGTACTTTGTATACATTATTACACTTGAGAAATAATCTCATTTAGAAAAGTAGTGAGAAGGCAAATTGAATGAAATGCAAAGTTTAAATAGCGGACAATGTCACCAAGGGAACGTCGTGGATCCCCTGAACTTAAATCTAAACAAGCAAAGAGGATTTCCCCACTCAGATGAATTTAAGGATGAATGGAAATGCTTTACGTACCTTCTCTAGTTCACCTCCTTTGTTCTTTCCTAAGCATGTTTTTCTGTCTCACTTTCCTGGATAAGTCAAATTCTTGTCCCAGAATTTTGACAAACAAAAATATATTAAACACCTACCACATAGTCAGCAAAGGAGAAATACAGTAAGACATGGTATTTGACTTCAGGAAGTTTATGGTTTTGTTGGGGAGACAAGTTGACTACAGAACAGTACAAGATGGCAAGGTAATGAGGTGCTAGGTTGTTATGGTATCAGCTCTAAGTACTGTAGAGGTTCAGGGGAAAGTAATCAACTTGTGATTCATTGTAATATCTTCAACCTCACAGCCTACAGTTGTACTAACCACCACAAATCAACTTTTTGCTGATAGTAAAAAAGATGCAACTACCAATGCACATGACTGGGTACTGGGCGAATCATTACAGGCTCAACCCTCATTTACCTACAATGGAATAGAAAGCAAAGTCCCCATGACTACTCTGTAATACAGCTTGTATTTTTCGGTTAGGCAATATCCTCTTGCTAAGATTTTTATCAACTTTGATAAACATTTTATTAGTTGTAAAGTCCCAGTTAAGCGCCTTTCTACATAAATGCAAGTTGTCTCCAATTAAAGACTAAAATTTTTCCAACCTCCAAAAGTGGGAGTAACTGATCTTTATTAAAGAAATTCAAAGTCATACATGTTTTGAGTATGACGATATGATGTTCAGATAACATTGATAAAAGAAATGAAGATTGGGTCACAGGAAGCCCAGCAGATGCTAAGAGGAAACTAGCTTTTTTTTGAAGGAGCCTTTTCAGATTCATTTTCCCACACATTCATTTATTTAGCTTCCAAAGCAGGACTGAATGTCTGCCTTTGAGAATGGAACAACTTAACAGTCAGAAGTTCAAATAATTTTGCCAAATGTGTTAGTATAAAAAACTCCAAAAAAAAAAAGTTTTAGGTTTAGACCCTGACCTCAGGGTGCTATTTGTTTTCACAATGATAAATCACAGCTCACTTATTGTCTTGTATGAATTACGGCAGTTCTTTGTTTCCAGGTCCTAAGTCTACAGGAAATTTCACTTATGGTAGTAAGCATGAAAAAGTAGGATGAAGGCCCATGTAAATGGCATTTAGAGTAGCCTTTTGCCTATAAGCAACCCCTAGAAGTTTAAGTAGCTTAAAATTTTGTTTTGTTTTTTAACAAGGCTTTTAAAAAATAAGATGAACTAATTTCAGTGAATTCAGTAAGAGTAATAATCTAACTTATCTTGTTAATCTAACTTTTCATATTAAATTCAATAAACATTTGTTAAGTAACAAAACAAGGCATACATAGCACTGTGCTAAGCCCCAGGAGAGATACAAAGTACAGATGTTTTTATGCACTTGTAGTCTGGTAGGCAAATGACACATATACAAATAACTATGATACAAAATAATACATGACAAGTACATTAGAGAGGTGCAAAACTAAGTATTACATGAGGTACTCAACAGAAAAGCTCAATGAAGGATCAGGGGATCCTCCATCTTTTATGGATGAGGTTATCTATTGAGGAATTCAACTGAAAAGAGGGAGGGAAAGTGTTCCAAGCATAAGGAAAGGCATAACCACAGGCAACAAGGCGGGGTGTGTTTGGAAAAGAGTGTAGTCTGAAGAGTACGGAGTGTGCCAGGGTAAGCAGTTTGGAATTTGTTTAATGAATAGGGAACCGTCCGAGGATTTTGTTCAGCATGAGATGACCACAGCTATGCTACTCTAGAACTACAGAATAAAGGATAGAATGGGAGGCGGGGCATGTGGGGAAGAAGAATACAGAGATGGAAAAGTTCGTTAGAAGGCCTATTATACTAAGGTGAAATAAAATGGAAGGGAAATACATCAGTCAATGAAGCTTAGTAGCTAGTTAGATGTGAAACATGTTAGGAGTGAGAAATCAAAAACCAGGTTTTGAACATAAAAGACTTAAAGGGAATGCTGGTGTAATTGACAAATACTTTAAGCAGGGCCATCTGAAAAGTCTGACCTATGAAAAGACACCATGTCCATTAAATGTTCAGGCTCATCTTGGCCCTAAAACTACTTTACTAATCACTTGTGAGTGCACTGATTTCTTCAAAGATGAAAAAATTCTGGGTATAAACTATATTATGGGATATTAGAATCTATGAATGAAAAGCTAGCAATCTAGAAGAAAAATCCTCTCAAAGTACTGTTGTGTGAAAGAGCTGTGAATATAATGGGTATTTAAAGTGAATTTTCTGAACAAATTTTTTTGAAGTTCAACAACCAGTAAGGACTTCAGATTTAAAATGATGCAGGCCTCTTTTCCTAGACCACTACTTGTCCAGGAGTAGCTAGGTGGCACAGCACTGAGCCTGGAGTCAGGAAGGCCTGAGCTAAAATGCAACGTGAGAAGCTTACTAACTCTGTGACGCTGAGCAAGTCATTTAACCTCTGTTTGCCTCAGTTTCTTCAACTGTAAAATCTTACAGGGTTGTTGTGGGGCTCAAATAAGATATTTGTAAAGTACTTATTGGCACATCACCCAGCACAGAGTAGGTACTATATTAATGCCCTTTCCCTTCCCCAATAAAATGACACACTAAGCATAAAGAATATCTGATACCTACAAGTATCCAAGCTAGGAAAACAATATGCATAAGAAGAATCGAGAAGGATCAGACCTACATTAACCTTAACACTTTTATTCATCAGGATGAACATGCCGCATGTACACATACAATACTGGTATTTACAACATAAATAAAATTTTTACATAAAAATTAGACAAACATTACGTTCAAAATTAATGAAATAATCCAAATGAAGCTAACTGTACAATGTTTATTTAGGGCTCATAAACAGCAATGTTGCTAAAAGTTTATATGTTTAGACTACAGTGTAAATTCATCAAAGGCACTAAGGGAAATGTCTTTTCTAGCATTTTAGAACCAGGAGTAATTAAATAACATTAAAGTATTAACATACATTAAAACTTGACCAAACACCAGTAAGTTCTAATGGGAAAATGATCTTTCCTTAGCCCATCCTTGGAGGGAAGAGGGGGAGATTCTCTACGACATGATTTCAGGGGAAAGACAAATTATTAAAAATAGATTATAAAGCAAAAGAAAAATATAAGGCCTAACATATATTAAAACTAAAATGAGTGTTACAGGCAAAATGGACCATAGAAAAAGCAAAACATTCAAGGCTAAGAGAATTTTAGCTGAACCCAATTTTCAAATATCAAAATGTTTTTATTGGAGAAATTTTTAAAAACCTTTCCCTCCCCCCACCCACCCAGAAGGTTTTAACAGACATGCCAACTAACAACTGTGATATGAGAAAAATATACAACATCCTGTGTGCATATTCATAAGAGGTTTAGTAGTTAGTTAACTAGTATTTAATTCATTGGAGAATTGTGTATAGTATGGAAAATGCCACTACATTTTAATAACCTAAAAAAGGTTATGAAATCACAAACTATAAACTAATAATCTCCACCCCTATCAATGTTGTCAATGCCACTTTCAATAAATAATTCCTATTACTTTTTAAATCAAAGGGAGAACATAAGAAATACTCATCACTTGAGAACCTAATTATTTTTATTTTAGACCAAGTTTATCTACACAGTGGATAAATCCACTCATTTTAAAAATGTCTATGTGTTGTGCACTTTCATGGAATTATCACTGAAGTCCCTACAAACTCAGTCTGTGGATTTTTAAACATAGTGAGCCTTATGAGTTTATTTCATGCTAGCATAATATTTCTGTAAATTTTATCATAACTATTAAATGGCCGAAAATTCAGTCCCTCCCTTCCTTTAAATCTGCCTGGTCAATAAATCTAATGTCAGTGTCTCACGAAGCTAAAAATATAATGCTCATCTAGCACAAAAGGTCTAGCATAAACACTAATTTTTCTTAATCATTAAAAATATAACAGTTTTGTTTTTATGGATTTGAGTTGTACTTCTGAGGGAAAAAAGACCCAAGAAATAATTCTATGTTCTAATGCAGTGAAAAGAATGCTATATTGTGAGTCAGGAAGCCTTGGATTCAAATTCCGGCTCTGTGTGACGTCAGGCAAAATACTGCCTAACTCCTGAATCTCAAATTTCTCATCAGTAAAATAGGGATAGTAACACATACTTTCTATCTCAAAAGGTTATTGAGTACCAAATGAAAATACACATAAAGTGCTTTGGGAACTTTAAAGCACTTTGTAAATGTAAACTATTATATGTTATACTATTATAATCAAAGACACTTCCCTTATTACAGCAAACTATTTTTTCGTTGAGTTAAAGACTTTCAGAGTGTATTCTTAAAAGGAAAAAATATAAATTATGCTTCCATTGGACAAGAAAGATTTCTCTGCAGAAATTACTCCCAGAGTTCATAGGAGTTTAGATTTAGAGGTGGAAGGGACCAGAGGTACCCTCATTCAACACCCTCATTTTATGGATGAGAAAACTGAGGCTCAGAGAGGTTAACCGGCTTGTTCAAGGTCACAAAGGTCGATTAGTCCCAGGCCTAGCTTTGAACCCACACCCTGACTCCAGATCTACTGCTCTCTCCTCAGTGCCACTTGGCCTCCAGTGCCTGATAGGTCTCTGACAAACATGTCAACTTTTAAGGAATCTTACTGACACTGTTTTCAGGACACAAATTCACTAAAGTCTTCACAGTATTTTAACCATATATCCCACATGAGAAAGTGTTACAGATTTTAAAACCTCTCACATCCTACAAAGAGAATATCGATTATACTCATCACACTCAAGGACCTCAGTGCTCTTCCTTCTTGGAGGTAACACCAATTTTTCACCCCTTTAGTTAGTTAAAAAAATCATAAATAAACATCTAAAATACTTACTGAAATCATGTTAAGTTAATAAATACTCGTTTTTGAAGATTTAAGACTCTGAAACCGTGGTAGTTTAGAATTAGCTAACACTACTTTTTAAGTCTAAAAATTCACACAAAAAATTAAAATGCTAGTGGTTGGTAGAAATGCAATACTCAAAAAAAGTAACTATCAGTTTTGTAAGTAGCTGACTAACCACAAGAAGAATGAGTTTCTAATAAGATTCTTTGTATATTTTTTAATCATAACTAACAAACAACCATTTCTAAATAGGGAGATGGCCTCACTCAAATGACCATGTGAAAAGAGGTAAAGATGTATGCTCCACACTTCCAAAGCACAGGAAATCTGAAGAAGGGAAATTAAAGTCTCCAGCTTGAAAAGGAAGTTATTCTTCTCTAAACATCTTCCAGGTGAGTGTTTTTGTTTAGTTTCTTACACTTACACTCCAACACCAACTGGATCTGCAAAGCTCTTGATAGACATCTTCTGTCAATGGTTCATTTCTGTTAAGTTTGCTTGTTCATTAAGCATGTAGGGTTTTATGAAAAATGATAATTCTTCTTTCAAGCAAAATGTAAAGAGTAATTAAAATCAAATAAAGACTCAGATGCAGTCAAAATATCAATTCACCTACCCATACATCAAATGGGATCTCAGCATTGGCAATACAATGCCATTTAAATTAGTAACTTACTTGATCTCCTATAATTTCTCTAACTCTAATTACTCGTTGTGAAAAACGTGGCACCCTTAAATTAGTGACAATTCACTGAAAATCTAAATCCACAGGCTTTGCTGCCTTTATTAGCCCAAGCAAAAATGTATGTTTCATTTGAATTTAAATGAGCAGTAAGACAATGGAGGTACAGGAAGGTTAGAAAGGAGGAAGGAGTACATTTGTCAGTGTACATTAATTGTTGACATGATAAAGATGTGTTTTGTTTTCTTTAGATGAGCTGCTTCATTTCATACATTAACTACAGCAAATACTACCATTGCAATGAGCAAGTATTTAAATAGTGAAAGAAGGTGATCTAGTGTTCAGAAAGAGCCATATCATAGATGAAAGCTACCACATTCAAACACAACAGTACAACACAGGATACCTGAAGCTGCCAGTCTCTATGCTATGCGCGAGGCATGACATGACATTTAGCTTTTTCATGTCTTAAAATTCAGTTTCTCTCTATGAAGGTATTGGGTAAATAGCCCATGACTTTAAATACACATCTAACACTGTCACTCTGTGCAATATGGTCTTTCAAATTTTCCTGCACAAAACAAATAGTAGTAGTGCACATTACGACAATTTAACAACTACTAGTTACACTGTTTGAACACGTTATGTTAATATAACATATACAGCATAACAGTATGTGGACACAAGATCATTTCTAATTCTTATTCCAGAGTAAGGCATTATTTTGTAGCCCTGGCTGTATCAAATTACAGAAAAATCCTCAATATTTTCAGGCAAACTAAAGAGCTAGGCCAACCATTGGAACGTATGCTAATTTTATTGTGGTTTCAGATTTGTCAAAGTTTACTGAAGCAAAGAATCAATTAGAGTCTCAGGCTTCGCAGAACGCTTTCTGTTTTGGAGGGAAAAACAAAAAGAAGAAAATGAATGTTTTTCTCAAAAGGCCAAAATGCAAGCATTTCCACAGTGTGATATATATTCCATACTTTGTTACAGATAATCTTTAAAATTATTAGTTCTACCAAGCTGAGTTCTCAGCGGGGGCGGGGGGGTAGAGTGGGGAAGGGAGGAGAAGGGAAGGTCATAGAATAAAACATAGACTACTTCTCTATTCCTTAGAGGCATCCAGTAAGGTTAAGTCTAAGATACACAAACGTTAGCACTTCTTCAGTATGAACATGTAATTAGCTTTTTATTAAGTTCGATTCTCAAGAAATGAAAGTGTTAAGAAGATACAATATAATCATATTTATCCTTCAAAATATTGAAGAATCAAGGTTATCACTCCTTGCCCTCCTGTGTCACCACAGGGGGTTAAAAAACAAAGTACAGGCCATTCTGGACGTGGAGAAAGCTTAACTCATGGGGCCCTAACCTTTCCTTGGTGAGCTGTCTTTATACCAGTTGGCTGATGGATGATGTGGGTGTTAATACAACCTCAATCTGACACCAATGCAGCTGAAAACTCAAAAGGAGAAAATATATAGACATGGACAAGGACATTTCCCTAAGCTGAGAGAAAATGGGAAAAAGTCTATTAGACAGAAGCTTTTATGGTGGTCTCTTGGGAAATACCTCTCCTGAATAACGTATCTAGAAAAAGAGGCATCTCACCAGAAGAGATTAGTGACTAGTTAGTTCTCATGACTCAAAAGATTTTGAGACTAAGACAGAGCAGAAGGTTTCTGTGCTGTTTGCAAAGAACAAAGTGAGACTAAACAAGTCTTAGATAACCCAAGAGGACTAGAAAAATTCGAAGACACAAGAGATCTCCCTTTAAATTCTGCCCTTTGACTTTTGATCAGATATACTTTTGAAAGGACAGCTATGGATAAAAAAAATCAATGCAATGTGTTTTAAAGAAACTAATTTTCAAATGAGATCCAAATAAAAATAAAATGTGTGTCTTATTGACTAGAATAGCTCAAGCCCAGGATTTATAAGATTTAATAATATTCTTACCTTCTTCCAGTTTTGGGCCTTGATTTTCCCTTTGAAGTGCGTGGCCTCTCTAATTTCATCAAAGACTGTCTCAGGCTTTCCTCAGTATAAGCTAAATACACATGAGAAAGGTCCACTTCAAAGGGCTAAGTAAAAGAAACAAACATGGAACATTTTTAATGCCGTTCCAATAAATGAACTCTTTTGATTAAAATACTGAACTCTGTAATACAAAGTCACTAAAACTGCAATTTAAATAGATGTCTTCTACACAAGCAATTTGACATTCTTATCCAAAGCCTAGTGAATAAAGAGTGATCACCAAGTGCTGGGAGGGTAAAAAATAAAAAAAGCCCTGATGTGCTACACATTTCTCTAGAAATAGATATAACAAATCCTTCCCTCTATCCCTGCTACATTTCCCTGTTGGCCTAAGACCAAAGCAGAAATGAAAAAAAAAATCATTATAGACATATTGTAGATTCCAAAACAAATCCATGATCCTCCATCTACAGGTAGAGATAAGAGGAATAAAGTCAAGTCACTGAGTCACACTGAGTGCCCCTGTGTCCCTGACTAAGGTAATATCACCCCTGAGTACTTCCCCTGCCACAACTACTAGAATATCCCTCCAAACAATACTTTTATCCAAAGGCCACCATCCCTAGGGGAAAGGCAGTATGGCCAAATGGCTGTCTGAATAATGTAGTAAACCACAATCTTAAAGTAACAGAAGTAGCAGAAAAAGTAACAAAACCCTCTTACATCTTTCTCCTTTTTATCAGGTACTGGAGTCTGCTTCCTCATATTATTTCCTGTGTAGGCAACACATTTCTCGAATAAAAAGAAAAGTATTAATTAGCAAACATGGGGGCCTAAGACAAAAATAACAGATTACTCTAAAGCATTTTAAGATTAATGCTTGTACAGGTATACTTACCAACTGCCATTCTCCAATGTCTTCATTCCAGTGAACATAATTTTCAATCATTTCCTTTGAAAAGATGTAAAGATATTCTATTTATAATATTAAACAACATATTTTTTTAAGTTTATGGGGGAAATGGGTTGGTTTCATGACTGTTTTCAAGAAACAGCCCTCAAAATACTTTACTTTCAATGCTTTCTTCAAAAATTGAACTTAAAAAAGATGAAAGATTATAAATATGCCAAGGGATTGGCACTTCAACAAACATTAAGCTGTTGTTTGTCCTTTGTTCTTGAAGAGGATCATGATATCAGGCAAGTGATGTCATCACTTGTAAGTGAACTAGATTTAATTCAGTACCATATGTGAGGAACTAGGAAAGATACAACGTTTAGCTAAAACAGGTTCCCTGCTCTTTTAGACCTGAGAGTCTAGTACAGACACCTGCCCAAATAATTAGAACACAACAAAAGAAATAGTGAGTGTATCAAAAAGCTATGTGACAGGGAATAAAAGTCATTACAGACAATGGAGCTTTATGGAAAGCTTCTAGAAAGGCAGCATTTAAGCTAGACTTTAAAGGATAGCTTGGAACTCAGAAACTAAGCAAGGATTAGTTACAAATGAAAGAATGGTAGAGCAAAGTGTGAGCAAAAAGGAGGAGACAGTACATCAGGTCAGGTGGGGAACTATATATTCCAGTTTGGCTGGGGTGAAGAACAGGTAGAAGGGAAAAGTGTGAAATAAAGCTCCAAAGTAGGGAGGCATCTGATTACAGAGGGCCTTGAATACCAGGAAAAGGTATTTTTAGGCAATGAAGAGCCACTGAAGGGTCTGAGCAATTTAATGACAAGACCATATCTCTGATTTCTATATGTAGAAGATACATCTGCCAGTGGCGCCAACAATAGTTTGGAGGCAGGACGTTGCTGGAAGTACAGCAATTGTGCAGATGGGCTGTAATGAGGGGTTACATGTAATGGAAACAGTGGGAAGAGAAAGAAGGGGATATATCAGATAATATACTGCAAAGACAGAATGGAAAGGACTTGCTAACATAGAACCAAAGTTATCTTGAACACATGACGTTGAGAATAGTGGTGTTACTAATACATACAACCAAGTTAGGAGACGTAAAGCAAGGTGCACTTTTGCAAAAGATATGTTGAAAGTCAAGTACTGGTGGGTATCCACGAATTAAATCTAGTTCACTTACAATTGATGACATCACTTTCCTGATATCACGATCCTCTTCAAGAACAAAGGACAAACAACAGCTTAATGTGGGTATCTGAACGGCAGAGCTGAAGAAATGGATTTGGGAGCTATTTACATAAAGGGGATCCTTGAGTCACAGTTAGGAATCATATTGTCAAGGGAGCCTGCATCTAGAGGTGGCAAAGACAGAATGTTCGGAATGAACATCCACCTCAGAGGTCAGGAAGAACTCGTGAAAAGGCAAGAGAAGAACAGCTCAGAAATGAGATACAGGATGTGAGGTTTGAAACCAAGGTGAGAGTGTTTCCAGAAGGAGGGTTTGTCAATGTCAATATTGTCAATGATAGCAAGTAAGTCCTTACCTGAATAGATCAGGTCTTTGGCTCTACCCAAAACTAGGATCCTTTGTTGTGTATCTAATCTGTCCCGGTGGCAAATCATTTGATAATTACAGCTTTGTAGGACAGTTTGAGGACTGGCCCTGCTAGGTCCCCTTCCTGCCCACTTTTTTTTTTCATTATTTCCATTGAGATGCTTGACCTTTTGCTCCATCATATGAATTTTGTTGTTCTTCTTCTAGCTCTAAAAAGTAATCCTTTGGTAGTTTGATTGGAATGGCACTCAATGAATAAATTAGATAGTATTGTCATATTTAATATATTGGCTCAGGGTACCCATGAACAATGAGTATTTCTCCAATTATTTAGAATTGGAATTTCCTTACAGATTCTTTTGTGGTTGTACCCACATAGTTCCTGAATGTGTTTTGGTAGGTAGACTTCCAAGTAATTATAAGCCTTAGTTATTTTAAATGAACTTCTCTCTCTCTTCCTGCTGTGTTTTGTTAGTAATACAGAGAAATTTATTTTATATCTCGCAACTTTGATGAAGTTGTTTCAATTGATCTTTAGCTGACTCTTTAAGGTTCTTTACATAAACCATGATATCATCTGCAAAAAGCAATAATTTTGTTTTCTCTTTGCCTAGATTTCTCTCTTTGATTTCTTTTTCTTGTCTTACTGCTGCAACAAGCATTTCTAGTACTTTATTAAAAAGCAGTGGTGATAATGGACGTTCTTGCTTACCCTTGATCTTACTGGAAAGGCTTTAATTTATCCCCATTACATGTAATACTGGCTCCCGATTTTAGGTTAATACTACATGATATATTAAGGAAAGGTCCTTTTGTAAGGATAGAAATTCTTTCATTTGTGTTATGGGTTAATGTTTATAGGCCAGGAAGAGTGGTTAACTTTAGTTAGGATTCTGATTGTTTCAATTTTTAAAATACATCTTATTGATGCCCTTTATCTTCATATCACAATCATTTCAATTCCCTTCTCCTTCTTCCTTAAATGCACCTTCTGGTTTTCTGGCTTTTGTTACCATTACAACTCTACTGAAACTGTTGTCTCAAAGTTTACTTATGACATCCTGAGCCAGAGATTCTTAACTTTTTTTGTGTCGTGGGTTCCTTTGGCAGTGTGACGAAACATATGAACCCTTTCTCAGAATAATGTTTTTAAATGCTTAAAATACGTAGGATTACAAAGGAAATGAATTATATTGAAATTTTCAGGTTAAGAACTCTTGTCCTAACCACTAAATTTAATTGGCCTGTTTTCAGGTCTCATTCTTTTTTGACCATCCTGTAGCATTTGTCACTGTTAACAACCCCTCCCTACTGGATACTCCCCTGGTTTTCATCTTAGAGGCAGTCAACTGGCAAAACAGATAAGAGTACTGGGCCTGGAGACAGGAAGACCTAGGTTCAAATATAGCCTCAGACACTTACTAGCTGTGTGACTCTGGACAAGTTACTTAACTGTTGTCTCCCTTAGTTTCCTCACCTATAATAGTACCTATCTTCCAGAGTTGTGAAGATTAAATGAGATAATGAAATAATATTTGTAAAGCATTTAGCACAGTACCTGCCACACAGTAGGCACATAAATGCTTCTTTCCTTCCGTATTTCTCCTTCTCTAGTTTTTTACAACTCTTTAACATGGGGGGTTCCCAACCTTTTTTTGTTTCATAGACCTCTTTGATAGCCTGGTGAAACCGATGACTCATGTTTTTTAAATGCATAAAACATATAGAATTACAAAGGAAACAAACCACATTGAAATAAAAATATGTTTTCCCATTTACGTTCCTGGGCCCCCATAGATCTCAGGTTAAGCACCCCTAAGTCTATCCTTGTCATTCTTCTCTTCTCCTTCAGCACTCTCTCTTGGTAATCTCCTTCATTCCCATATCTTCAACTAATTACTATTATAATGCAGAGGATTCACCAAATGTATAATTTTCCAAACTAGTCTCTCCTTTTGGGATTTCCATCCACATTTCCAAATGCTCATAACACATCTTTACCCAGATTTACCACAAGCACTTCAAACTCAGTCTAAAACTGAATTTATTATCTTTGTCCCTAAGCCTACTCCAACTTTTGACCCTCTTTCTGCATAAGATATCACAATTCTCCCATCTTTGAAACCCAGGCACCATATTTGATTCTTCCTTTCCCCACTTCCCATCAAGTACCAAGTCTTTACAGATTCTGCCTCAGCAACCTCTCACATTCTTCCCTCTCTCTAATCCTATTGCAACCACTCTAATACTGACCCTCACTGCCATTTTCTGGGACTATAATAGTCTCCTTAACAAGTATGCCTAACAACTTCACTTTAATCTGACCTTCACATAGATGAACAGGATAATCTCTTGTAAAAAAAAATTCAGGTGCTTTATTGATCCATAATAGTTCTAGCTAGCAGCAATTGGGAATAAGGTCCCAGTGAATGGCATGGCTAAAATCTAACTTCTCCAAGAAATACATGATGTCATTTTCATCAAAGTAGATTCTGCCACAGGATAACCTTTTTCATCTGTCACTCCTGTACTTAAAAATCTTCCATGATTCCCTACTGCCATCTGAGTAAAATTCAAAGTCCTCTGCCTGGAATTTAAGGCCCTGCACCATCTGGTGCTTTACCACTGTCTTTGATATTCTTCAACACAATTAATGCTCTAGTCAGACTATTCTCTGTCCCCCAAACACACACACTCCCACCTCTCTCCCTTTCCTTAAGCTGTTTCCTTCCACATTATCTCTGGCTGAATTATTATTTATTCCTTAAAATCTAACTCAAATATTACCTTTTCCACTAAACTTTCCCTGATCTACCCAGGCTATAAAGACCCTCCTTGGATTGCACGTAGCCATTTGTTGCATAACTCTAATATACTTAATATAGCCTACTATGGATACCATTTTGTCTTATCTCCCTATGGGTGATATATTGTTTAATTTTTTTCTCTGCCTTAACACTGTTTTGTATAGAGAGAGGATTTAATAAATCTTTGCTGAATGAACTATGACTGTCTTAGTTAAAAAACAACAGCAACAAAAAACTTACAACTGACAGCCATAAACGTCACTGGATAATCATCCACTGCCTGCTCCCTAACCATGGGCATACTCCAAAATTCTGTCTGGAGCCCTCTTCTCGCCACCCCTCTACCTACACCTCTCTCTACTCTCTCTCCCTCTCTCACACTGCTCATCAGTGGCCAGGGGATTAATTATCACTTCTATGCAGATGATTTTCCAGATCTATATATTTATATGTCCAGTCCATATCACATCAGGCATTTTCCACTGGATATCCCATAAGCAAATCAAACTCTGCATTTCCAAGAGAGAACAGATCATCTTTCCCCAAAACCCATACCAATTCCTAACTTCCTTATATCTATCTACTGTACCACCATCTTTCTAGTCATCCAGATTCACAACTCTTAAGGCATACAATAGCCTCCTATACCTACACTAAATGAAAAAGTCCCCTGGGAAGCTCAAAAACTCAACAGGGAAGATGAATCACCCCATTGGAATATAAGACTAGCTCAGGGGTGGGGAACCTGTGGCCTAAAAGCCACATGTGGCCTTCTAGATCTTTGGGTGTGGCCTTTTGGCTGAGTCCAAGTCTTAGAGAACAAATCCTTTTATTAAGGGGATTTGTTCTGTTAAGTCTGGATTCAGTCAAAGGGTTGCACTTAAGGACCCAGAGGGCCACGTGTGGCCTCAAGGCTGCAGATTCCCCACCTCTGGACTAATTCCTTTTCCCAGAAGTTAGTATGAATATCAACTAGCCTCCAATTCCCCAGAAATCCTTCTTCCTCCAACTAACATGAATCAGTACCAGGCCCCAGGTCCAGGCTCCTTGCTCCTTTTTCCTAATGCCTGGTCTTGCTAGACTCAAGATTAAAACCCAGTAAAAACCCACTAGACTTTACTGGGGAGGGAGCAGGTAGCCCATTTTTTCTATGGCCCCAGCATGTGGGTCTGGTGGAACTTTTTCCATCATTCTCCTTGAAAGCCTTTTGTTTTAACAGCATCTATTCTCAATAAATCTGGCTTGGTATCTATTCTCAATAAATCTGGCTTGGTTTACTGTCTCATTGCAGGCTCCACGTTTCCTTGTAAAGCCTGGGCTTTGAGATCTCCTGAACTCTGAATCTGCAGTAAGACAACAACCTTGGCATCATTCCTGTCCTCTCACTCTCCCTCCACTTGATAGCTAATTCGATGACATGTCATTTCTACTCTCACAACATCTCCTGCATCCATTCCCTCTTCTCTACTTACAAGCCCACCAGTGTGGTTTAGGACTTTATCATCTCCTGTCTTGCCCCTAAGTTTCTCCCTCTTGTCCATTCCATCATCCATGTCACTGCCAAATATTCCTAAAGCAAAGGTCTCATCATTCTTCTACTCAGTAAACAAAGACTGCTCCCTATGTCATCTAGCATCAAAAACAACCTTCTCTGTCTCACGGTTAAAACTCTTCAAAGCCTGGCTTCAACTAACTTTATTATTCCCCTTCCTACAGTCTATGTTCTAGTCAGTTGGCATGTTTCTTGCTGTTTCTCACAAATAACCTCTTTACAGAGCCCATGCCCAGAATGTATTCCCTATTCACCTCTGCTCCCTTAAAGAGTACACTGATGTCTGTTAAAGCTCAAGTACCACCTGTTACATGTGGTCTTTTCTCATCGCCAAAGATGATAGTGCCTCTCCCAGGAAAATTACCTTGTTGATTTTGAATCTATTTTGTAAATATTTACTTAACTAAACATCTCTCCAGAAAGACAGCAAACTCTTTGAGGGCACAGACTGTTTCACTTTTGTCTTTGTATCCTCAGGGCCTACTGGAGTATCTGTCTTAAGGACTTAATAAATGATGACTGATTTCTATACTTAATAAATATTCTAACAATTCTTCCTTGTATGCTCTTTTTAGTCCCCAAACCAAAGAGTAATGTTTTACATACCACTTCTATCAAGACTGAACACCCTCCATTCCATTCCAACAACTCTGCCACCAATAGGGTGAATGTTTCCCAAATATGCAAAACTTATTGCAGTAATATGAAGGAAGCACCAGGCTCACAAAAGTAGAAGGGCAAGCACCCCCTATACACTCAGAAGGTGCTATGAGCTGAAGGGGTGGCTATGGAGGTCGAACAAAGCCATTTTCCCCCAAAAGATCAGTATCACAAAGAAGATTATGCTGAAGTTTGAGTCTAATGGAAGATTTCAGCTTCATCTTTTTCAAAAAATTTTCATAATTAAAAACAATGAAAAATATTAAACTTTTATTTTTATTCTTTGATCTCATATTTTGCCCTCTGGGAAAAGACTTGAATAAACCTAGCCATACTATGAAAAGCTCTTCCTGTGTAAAAAAATCTAATGCTGGAAGATGTGATCAGATACTGAATCAATCTGGAATGTAGTTCACAGAGAACTGATTTAGTGAATCTTAATTGAAAATCTTTTGTCATTGAGAAATCACAGATAATGATTTCTGGAGGTTTTTTTTGGCTAGTACTACAGTTAAAATCAGTTATTGACTGCCAATGTCCCAAGGAATGTAATAAAGTCAGGGGCATTTTATAATCATAGGATTTAGTCACACTGGCGTTCAGCAAATCCGTACCAAATTCATCACATTCAGGGATTTCCCTACTTCGAAGTATTATATTAATGAAATAGCTATTTCCCATGGGAACAAGAGTCAAATAATACACAAAAAGCACTACTTAAAAACAACTGAAATGCCCGGTAAGAGGGTCATTAAAGGGCTGACTTGTTGAGGAAGCTGATAGTGGTGCTAATTATCTGATAAAGGATGGTGGGAGTGACAGCTATTAAAAAAAAAAAACTTGCAACAGAGAAGTATTCTATGGAGGTCACCAACTATAATATTACTGTATTTTATATAAAAAGTATTTGTATATCTAATAGGTTATAGGGCTGAAGAGAGCAGAGTAATGTTTGTCTTAAATTTTCTTTATCTTTCTCCAATGCCTAACACAGTGCTCTTCACAAAGGAGGTGCTTAATAAATGTTTTAAATGAACTAAAATAAAAAATTAGATGCCCTCACTATTTACCTGATAATCCTGAGGAATAAAGTTGTCAATAATAAGCATCTGAAGTCGAAGTTCCCTGCTAAGCTGTCTAATATTTTCCAGAAGACCTTCAATTTCCCTCTGATGCTCCTGTTGAAGATCTGCCATCTACAATCATGAAAATATTGTAAACAAACTGTAAAATCAGTCCTTTTTCATGGCAAAGAACAATTCTAACTGTTCTTCTATAGTCTTACCACTTCTATAAAAGCTTTTTCTTCATAAAAACAAATCAAGGAAATTAGAATAAACATTTTTAAGCTAACACAGAAGGTAACAATTACATTAAAATGTGTAATTTTTTTAAAAAAAATTAATTTCAACAATAAAAAGAGCAGAGAAAATAATTTTGTTCCTTTAAAACTAAAGGAACACTTTTTGATTCCTTTATATAAATAAGCACCAAAGAAATAAAGAGGTTATAAAAAAGAAAAAGTTACATTATATTAACATTATTTCTATTTGATGCACTGATTGGTTGTGCCGATTAAAAAAATTCCTTCTAACAAAAAGAGATGGCTCTCTGAGAGGTGAAAGGAGGAATGATCCAGGGATGTTAAAAGAAGATTTTTAAGAGTTGAGAGTGGTTTGTTAAAATTGACCACTTTGCCATTTGTTGTCTCAGCAGAATTCATCTGTATTAGGATGCTTCTAATTGCTTTATGACTGGAAAAGAAGACTTGGAAGAAGTCTTGTGGGAATGACTGTGCTAATAAAGACACATTCTCTCCTTTGAAACTAACAATAAGCATCCTCTACATGACCAACAAGCACTCTCCTCTTGGCCTCAAGTAGCCTTGGATGGTAAAATGTTACCATCACCACTTACTGAATTATGATAGATACACACGTCCACAGACTTCTGATGGAAAGCATCTCACTCACTGAGTGAAGTAACTTCAGCTAACTTGTTTTTGCATCCCTGATTGGTTAATGGCAGGATGAAGTCAAGGGATGCAGCAACAACTTTTGTCATAGAAGGAAATTTAGACAATATAAAAAACAAAACTACAAAAAACAGTAACAATCTTTTAAAATGTTACTTTTAGATACTGACCTCTGACTTTGCAGCCATTAGCATCGTCCAAACTTTCTTCAGCTTCTTGGTCTTTCCCTGAGCTTCTTCCTGTAAACTAGTATATTTCTCTTCAATATCCAGGCGTTCTTGCTAAGGCAAAAATTGTTCCAAGTTCAGAAAATATTCTTTGTCAATAAGGAATGACAAAAATTATAAACTACTTAACAATGATCATTTCTGAATGAGATCCATACATATTACATGCTTTAAAATTTAACATACCCTTCTTAGCTCTTCACTGAAAAAGCTCCATATTAAGCAAACTACCCAACCATGAATAAAAGTCACCATTACCTCTTTTTCCTCAAGCTCTCTTCGAAGTTGTTCTGCTCTTTTCCTTCTTTCTTCTAGTTCCATATTAGATTCCTCCAGAAGTTTCTCTTGCTCCTCAGCCTTGGCCAACAAATCAACACCTCCCACAATCACCTTCTTTTCTAGTGCAGATAATTTTTCCAAAAGTGACTGATGCTCTTGTCTGTTTATTAAGATAAGAATACAATACAGTGAAATAACTGCTATTTTGACATTTATGATTTCCAGTAAAAAAGAAATTAAACCCAGAAAGCTTTACTAAATTTAAAAACTAAAAGAGGGCCTCAAAATTGGAATGTTAATTATTGAGCTCCTTCATCTCCCTTGCCTTTTTCCATTCAATCAAACTTCAGTGAATCACCACCCATTTTCTTCCCTGCAGTCACAGAGGAGATAATCCTATTCAATGAAAGCAATTTCTTTATGTCCTTTACCTATGATTCCCTATTACCACCTCCAAGACCTTGAAACAGCAAAGCAAACTTTCCCTCACATGCAACTTTAATCTCTCCTTCACTGGCCCCAAGGAACTTGAATTCTAATGCAGTAGGCAACATGTAAATAACTACGTATATGCAAAATACATACAAAGTAGATGTGAAGTAATCTCAGAAGGGAAGGCATTAGTGGCTGAGGGTGCTGGCAAAGGCTTCTGCACAAAATGGGATTTAAGCTGAGTCTTGAAGAAAGCCAAGAGGTTGGGGTGAGGAAGAACAGAACTGTAGGCACAGGGCAGAGCCATTGCAAAGGCATGGTCACAGGAGACGGAGTATTGGGCGAGGAAGAAAAAATAGGCCAACAAAGCTGTATTGTAGAGTACATGGAGGAAAATAATATGTAACAAGACTAAAACGGTTAAGAAAGGACCAAGCTGGGTGGAGCCAAGATGGCAGCTGGAAAGCAGGGACTTGCATAAGCTCCCAGCCAAGTCCCTCCAAAAACCTATAAAAAATGGCTCTGAACAAATTCTAGAACTGCAGAACCCACAAAAATAGCAGAGGGAAGCAGGGATCCAGCCCAGAACAGCCTGGATGGTCACTGGATGAGGTCTATTGCACATGGAGTGAAGGAGAGCAGAGCCCAGCATGGGTAGCGGCAGGACCAACCAGACCGGGAATTGGGTGGTACAGGCCCTAGCACCCTGAATCAGCAAGCTGTGGCAGTTACCAGACTTCTCAACCCACAAACACCAAAGACAACAGAGAAGGTTAGTGGGAAAAGCTGCTGGGACAGAGTGAAAGGAGTTGTGGTTTGGCCATCGCCCCAGGGGCAGTGGGGGAAGTGCAGCTACAAAACTACAGTTGCAGTTGCTGCTCACCCCAGGCCCACCTGGTGGGAGGAATTAAGTGGCGGATCAGAGCAGGAGTGCACAGCCTGCTGAAGATCCCATTCAGGTCCTGGCTGGCAGTTCTTGGGGAAGGAGGAGTGCTGGTGTGGCAGAGCTGGCTGTATAGAAATAGCTCTGAAAACAACAGCGCATCCCCTCAAGCTCGGA
The DNA here is from genome assembly GCF_011100635.1 of Trichosurus vulpecula. Classification (NCBI taxonomy): domain Eukaryota; kingdom Metazoa; phylum Chordata; class Mammalia; order Diprotodontia; family Phalangeridae; genus Trichosurus; species Trichosurus vulpecula. The sequence goes on along the minus strand of NC_050575.1, from coordinate 22,909,823 downwards.
ACAAAGTACTCTTTGCTCTACAAGCAGTCATACCCTGACAAAAACTCAAGGGTCAAGAAAGTTGGCTGGGAACATGGCCAGAAATCGAAAACGCACCCAGATTCAGTCTCAGACTGGAATCTTTCTTTGGTGACAAAGAAGACCAAAACATACACCCAGAAGAAGTCAACAAAGTTAAAGAGCCTACATCAAAAGCCTCCAAGAAAAACTGGTCTCAGGCCATGGAAGAGCTCAAAAAGGATTTGGAAAAGCAAGTTAGAGAAGTAGAGGAAAAATTGGGAAGAGAAATGAGAAGGATGGGGGAAAACCATGAAAAACAAGTCAATGACTTGCTACAGGAGACCCAAAAAAAAATAATGAAAAATATACTGAAGAAAACAACACCTTAAAAAATAGACTAACTCAAATGACGAAAGAGCTCCAAAAAGCCAATGAAGAGAAGAATACCTTGAAAGGCAGAATTAGGCAAATGGAAAAGGAGGTCCAAAAGACCACTGAAGAAAATACCACCTTAAAAATTAGACTGGAGCAAGTGGAAGCTAGTGACTTTATGAGAAATCAGGATATTATAAAACAGAACCAAAGGAATGAAAAAATGGAAGACAATGTGAAATATCTCATTGGAAAAACCACTGACCTGGAAAATAGATCCAGGAGAGATAATTTAAAAATTATTGGACTACCTGAAAGCCATGATCAAAAAAAGGGCCTAGATATCATCTTTCAAGAAATTATCAAGGAGAACTGCCCTGATATTCCAGAGCCAGAGGGGAAAATAGAAATTGAAAGAATCCACAGATTGCCTCCTCAAAAAGATCCCCAAAAGAAAACTCCTAGGAATATTGTTGCCAAATTCCAGAGCTCCCAGGTCAAGGAGAAAATACTGCAAGCAGCCAGAAAGAAACAATTTGAGTACTTTTGTGGAAAAACAATCAGGATAACACAGGATCTAGCAGCTTCCATATTAAGGGATCAAAGGGCTTGGAACAGGATATTCCAGAGGTCAACGGAGCTAGGATTAAAACCAAGAATCACCTACCCAGCAAAACCGAGTTTCATGCTCCAAGGCAAAATATGGATTTTCAATAAAATAGAGGACTTTCAAGCTTTCTCAGTGAAAAGACCAGAGCTGAATAGAAAATGTGACTTTCAAACAAAAGAATCAAGAGAAGCATGAAAAGGTAAACAAAAAAGAGAAATCCTAAGGGACTTACTAAAGTTGAACTGTTTTGTTTGCATTCCTACATGGAAAGATGATGTATATGATTCATAAGACCTCAGTATTAGAGTAGCTGAAAGGAATATGCATATATATGTGTATATGTAAATATATACATATGTGCGTATGTATGTACACACGTAGGGGTGTGTGTGTGTGTGTATATATATACATATATATATTATATATATATTATATATATATAGACACAGGACACAGGGTGAGTTGAATATGAAGGGATGATATCTAAAAAAATAAAATCAAATTAAGGGATAAGAGAGGAATATATTGAGAGAGGGAGAAAGGGAGAGATAGAATGGGGTAAATTATCTCACATAAAAGTGGCAAGAAAAGCAGTTCTGTAGAAAGGGAAGAGGGGGCAGGTGGGGAGGAATGAGTAAATCTTGCTCTCATTGGATTTGACCTGAGGAGGGAATACCATACACACTCAATTGGGTACCTTACCCCACAGGAGAGAAGGAGGAAGAAGATAAAAAAGGGGGGATGATAGAAGGGAGGGAAGATAGGGGGAGGAGGTAACCAAAAACAAACACTTTCGAAAAGGGACAGGGTCAAGGGAGAAAATTCAATAAAAGGGGATGGGTTAGGAAGGAGCAAAACATAGTTAGTCTTTCACAACATGAGTATAGTGGAAGGGTTTTACATAATGATACGCATGTGGCCTATGCTGAATTGCTTGTCTTCTTAGGGAGGGTGGGTAGGGAGGGAAGAGGGGAGAGAATTTGGAACTCAAAGTTTTAAAAACAGACGTTCAAAAACAAACAAAAAAAGTTTTTGCGTGCAACTAGGAAATAAGATACACAGGCAATGGGGCGTAGAAATTTATCTTGCCCTACAAGAGAAGAAGGGAAAGGGGGATGGGAGGGGAGTGGGGTGACAGAAGGGAAGGCTGACTGGGGAACAGGGCAACCAGAATATAAGCCATCTTGGAGTGGGTGGGAGGGTAGAAATGGGGAGAAAATTCGTAATTCAAACTCTTGTGAAAATCAATGCTGAAAACTAAGTATATTAAATAAATTAAATTTTTTAAAAAAGGGAAAAAAAAGAAAGGACCAAGCTGTGAAAAGCTTTAAATTCCAAATAGGGCTTAATGTTTAATCCTAGGGGCAGTAAGGAGCCACCGGAGTTTACTGAGTAGGGGGAGAAAAAAGAGAAAGGAGTGACATGGTCAGACCTTGCAATGTTAAGGTGGGACTTTTTGCTGTTGGCCTTTAATGATTCTGGCCTTTGTTTGAATGGGGCAGATAAAGTGGGATGTTTTTGTATTTCTCAGCACTGAGACAACTGGAAGCCATTGATTTGTATCTGATGTGATATTGGGGGTGGGGAACTTCTCCACGCCCAGCCTGGGTGAGGTCAGGGCCCTAGGGCCCTGAACAGGATATATAAGGGCAAAGGTTAGTGTTCTCCCTGGGAGCTCTGTGACACAGCAGGAGTGGATTGTGACTCTGGGCCACCTGTTGTAATGAGCTCCCCGGCTGTTGATAACTACGAATTGTATTTGGTCTGTAATTCAGGGTGCTGGTTTTTTCCCCTAAACTCAGTAAATGATATTTGTATGCTGGATTAAAGTAAGACTGTTAACCCCTTAACGTTGCTTTCCTTAGTAAAGCAGATGAAAAGGACCTGGGCTAGCAGCATTCTGTGAGCTGGTTGTTGTTGGCTTTAGACCCTCACAGCAGCTGCTAGCCCGATTGTTGATAAGGACCTAATCTTTAGGAAAATCACTTTAGTAGCTGAATGGAAGACGGACTGCAGTGGGGAAAGAGTTTGAGAAAGGGAAACCAGTTGGAAAATTGTTACTAATAGCACTTCCCAATTTCAAACTATATTAAAAAGCAGCATTCATCAAAACCATCTGGACTAGATATAGATCAATATCTAGCACTCTATATCAAGATAAATTACAAATGAATATTTAACTTAAGACATAAAAAGTGATCATCATAAATAAACGGGAGAAGCATGTAATAAGGTAAGAGTTAGATCTAAGAATAAGGAAAGAATTCATGGCCAAAGAAGAGATAGAGGATCAAAGGAGGTAAAATGGATAATTAGGATTACATAAAATTAAAAAGGTTTTTACACAAACAAAACCAATTAGAAGAGAAGAAGGTAAATGGAGAAGTTTTTGCTGTAAGTTTCTCTGATGAAAGTCTCATTTCCAAGATATATAGGGAATGGACTGAAATTTAGAAGAACCAAACCTCAAATGATAAATGGTCAAAGGATATGAAGAGGAAGTTTTTAGAAGAAGAAACAGAAGTTATCAAAATCCAGATGAAAAAATGCTCTAAATCACGAATAATTAGAGAAATGCAAATTAAAAGGTAAGGTTGGTGCCACCTCACACCCATCAGATTGGTATAGTCAACAAAAACAGAAAATGACAAATGCTAGAGGAACCAGGAGAAAAAAAAAAGTACATCAATGTACCGTTGGCACAACTGTGAAGTGGTTCAGCCATTCTGGAAAGTAATTTGAAACTATGTCCCTTGACTCAGCAATACCAGTCCTAGGTCTACATCTCAAAGAGATCAAAGAAAAGAGGAAAAGGACCCATATATATATAATTACTTATAGCAGTTTATAATTATCAACCACAATTCCAAGAGGACTGATGTTGAAACATGCTACTCATCTCTTGATACAGAGTGAAAGGCTCAGAGTGAAAAATGAGACAATTTTTTTTTTTGCACATGGCTAATGTGGAAATTTGCTTTGATCAACTATATATGTTTATATTGTTGCTTGTTGGGGATGGGAAGCGTGAGAGGGTAGATTTCTGCTGAATGAAAAAATACATATAATTTTTAAAAATGTCTATGTTTGTGTCTTACTAACAGTAGCAAACAAAGCCATTATAAAATTGAGTTAGTACATAACACCAATGTTTCCCCCATAAACAAAACAAAAAACAAATTACTTTAGAATTTATCACATATGACGATATTCTTAAGTATCTTTATGAAACTATTCCATTCCAAAGAACCAGGAACTAAAGTTGGATAAATAAAAATTTTAATTGGAATTAAATTTTCTTGTTTCAACCAGATTACAAACTACTAATGACATTTATATAGAATTTTAAGGTTTTCAAACTGCCTAACATACATTATCTCACTTGAGACTTTCATTACAACAGATCATAATACTCACTGGGCTTTAAGAAGATCTTTCTCCCTCTTTTCTAGTTCAGCTCTGGCTTTATTTCTTTCTTCTTCTTCCATATCAAGTTTGGTTTCAAGTGCTTTCCTCTCCTCATCAATCTTTGCTTGCATTTCAACCATCTTATCTGGGGAAACCTTCTTTTTACCTATGTGAGTTTTATTTAAACATGATTATCACTAAAGTCAAGTAGAAGAGAGGGCTGTAAAATAATATGGTGAAATGTTCCTCAATTTAAAAACAGAATATTTACCAACTGGATAATTATAGTTTGTTTTCTATATCATAAGTGCCCAGAATAGCCTTTCTGAAGCAGTCACCAAATTCAAGGAGGCAATAAGCCAATAATCAACCAAGGAAAAAGAAAGGCAAAATAGACCCATCCAGAAATGGGGTAAGAAAACAGATAAAAAGCAAATAAAAATAATTTATACAATTATATGGATCTAACAAATGCCCCAAACATGTAAACTACGTGCCGTTTAATTCCTTTTCTTAGCACAAGGAATAAATCCAAGCAACTTCTTCATTTAGCCAGAACGTGTAACTTGAATATCCAACCCAAATAACTTATTCTTGTTGAAGTTATATTTTCAATGTAAATCAATAAGAACTAGTTATTTTTTAACTTTTTAAAATTTTTTTTTTTACTATCAACTAAACTTGTTTAATAAAAATGCAAAGTTTACATTATATGTACAATATATGTTTTAAGATGGCTTATGGTAAATAAATTTTATATTGATGATAATCTCCAACTTACTAATGGGTTGTTACAAATGTTTTATGTTAAATTAGTTATTTGAAATATGGAATAAGTTTTCGATGAAGACAGTATTCTATGTGGTTAAGAAGAGAAAGGCTCCAATAAAAGAAAGAAGAAAATAAGAAAACAGAGGCAGTAAAATGTAGTTAAAAGAATAATGGATTTGGAATTTACAGGACATAACTAGCACTCTAGGGACTATACTTTATCTAAACTTTGTACTTCCCCCTAGGATACAGCATAATATAATATACACAGATTGCCTTCTCACTGGATGTTTTCAAGCAAAAGTCAGATGACTATCTGTCAGATGATACAAAGGGGATTCCTGTTATGAGTTGGACTAGATGGCCTCTAATGGGCTCTTTCAACTCTGAAGTTATATGATTCTATTAGGTGCTCCCACTGTTCATGTGGCCTGCATGTGCATACATTCAGTTACTGTGACTTATTAACATGAAAAAATTCAGAAACATGGATAAACTTACCAGATAGACAGAATGGTGTAATGGAAAGAGCAACAGACTTGGAATCACAAGATTTTGGTTCTAATCCTTAAGTCACTTTTTAACCACTATGGCCTTCAGTCTCCCCATCATTAAAGCAGGAATGATAATTCTTGAACTACCTACCTCATAGGGTTGTTATAAGAATTACTATTAAAGTTCTTTAAACCAAAAGTGAGATATAAATATGTTACAACTATTATCATTAGGCCTTCTTAAATGACTAATATAAAATATTAGCACAAAAAATATGGGATCATAAGATTTAAAGTTCCAAGGGCTTTTCGAGAGTTTTAGAGTTCAATCTCTTCGTTTACATGAGGACACTGAGGCCCAAGAAGCATAAATGACTTGCCTGAAGTAACACTGACAATAAAGAGCAAAACCTGAAATCAAATCCAGGTGTGCTTGGACTCCAAATGCAGTGCTCTACATGAAAGAATTGGAATGAAAATATACTTTTTAATTAACAAAAAAATTAAAAAGAATTAAAGCTAAGTTAATTTTACAAAGTTGCTTGTGAAAATGAATACAAGAAAATCCAATTCTAGTAACACAACTTTGAAACATCCTCTCCTTCAGAGAAAGAGCGTTAATTGATTTGGGAGACTCCTAAATGTTTGCTATTATTGATTTCTGCCCCAAAATTCCACAGAAAGAATGGGGTAAGCAAGGAGAATTTATAGACATTAAACAGTTGACCTCTCTACCCAGAGTCAATCACTTCTGCTGTAAAAAGGAAAAAATACTATAGAGAAGACAGGCGAAAGAGCAATGTACAGGGGGACTACATGGCTCTGAACACGTATTTTCTCTGGTTTCTTCAAGGAAGTTTAAATAAGATCTTCTGCTGCCCAGGGAGAAAAGCAGCTTAGCATTCAATACAAACTTCTAAAACAGAGACGACAGTCTATTTCTACATTTCGTACGGCTCGAAAAGAAATTCTACTGAGCAACAGCACAAACAGTATGAACAGGAAATTAAATGATAGTGTTGATCCAATCACTTATGCTCTGGTGTGGTGTGATTAATTGCAGTCCAGAAGTTAAAATTAAAAAACGACCTCTGTTGACCTCTTTGGCCCAGGCACCTTAACTTTATTTTATGAATTCCAAATGGCTAAAAATTCATTTTCTTTTTATAAAGTAGCTCCTAAATTTTCAAGGACTTCAACATTTCTATCACCTTTTTCTTAGGAACGAGGATGGTGAAAGAGTTGCAAAGCAGAGTATTAACATATTAAGGACGACTAAATTTTGAATTAGATGAAATTTGTGTTAATTGATATAAAGAATATTATGACAGGGCAGATATAAATGGTAAAAAGGGAGTAATGTGACCAATGTTTGGGAATGTACTAATTTTATTAAGTTTGTAGGGTATTTGTTTTCCTATAATAAAAAATTATAAATCATATAATCTATGTAAATATAAAATAAGTAAAATAGATATAAATCATACAGATATATTTAAATCATAAATATAAGCTGAGCACAAAACAAAAATTAGTCTGAAAAGCATGTTGGTACACCCGATTTTACTTCCAAAATTCAATTTTGTGAGTGTTTCCCAAGGCAGGCTTTAAAGAAAAATTCAGTGCATGCCCAGAAAACAAGGAGGAAAAATAGATCCCAAGATTGATCAATGGCAGCAGGGGCTGTCCTAGTTCAAAACATATCAAAAATGTTTAAATTTGTAACTAGAGAAAGTAAAATGTACTCCAACGGAAGAAAACAAAGGAAAACATTTTAATAACTTCTTTATATTTCAATAAGTGCCTGCCATCAAAAGGAAAAAAATTATCTTGGCAATTCAGATTAAATATCATTATTACATGAATTTCATGAGTAAATCTGAATCATCCAGGTAATTTGCTCATTTACATATTCAGGTGGTACAAACTTGAGTTATACTGTGCTCTGTATAATATTTTTCTCAAGGAATTTTATGTATTTATCTTTTATTTTTTAAAAAAGCCCCTTTTTAATAATGTGTTAACTACAGCCAAAGTTAATTTAAGTGTCAAAATTTATATCATTAATCCTCAAGCAAAGAAGAAAGAGTTTTGATCACCTTCCTGAATTCTTACAAGCATCATACTGTTCTAGGTCAGAATGCATTTGAAAAATTTTAGATCTGGTTACCAAAAGTCTTGTGTTAATCTATATTATGCAGTATTAGAGTAAGAAGGGTTTTGTTTTGTTTTGTTTTTTTGCAGAGAGGGGCACTTTCTAAGACAATAAGGTGTAGAGAAGGTGCTAACTTACATTAGATGAAGGAGTTTTCTTATGTGGGATTCCCTCTCTCAATCAAATCACATGTACGGTTCTAATCCCCTATTCAGGTGAATGAGTGAAAGACAAGAATTTCACTCTAACAAAACGTAAAATGCCTGAATGCAGGGACTATTTCATTTTGTTTTTATATCTTCAGCACTCAGGAGTGGAGCTTTACATACAGTAGGCACCTACTTAAGTGTTTATTCAACTGAACTGAAAATGGAAATAAAAATTAAATATTAGCTAAGTGTTTTACTCCCTCCTTACCTAGGAAAAATGGAAAGATGGCTGGAGGTTATTAACTTTGTTTTTATAATGTAAAAATTTAGTTTACTGAGTTAAGAATTTAGAAATCAAAAGTTTAAAGATGTTAAGTTCTTCCTGAAAAAATTAAAATATCAAATACTTACCTTGTCAAAATAAATTATTTTCAGTAATTTCTTCTCAATTAAAAAAAAAACTTGAACAAGTCCTTTACAAGATCAATAATTGTACCATGTGGAGTGCAAATCAATCACACCAACCTGCTTGATCTTGCAATAAGCAGAAGTAAGTAAATCGTAGACAGGAAGCATGTGCATAGAGATGAGGAGGAAAAAAAGAAACATTATTTCTTTTATAAAACAATAAAATATGTAAAGGTATTAATCTATAGTGTAGCTATAGCAAAAAATAAAATAATTACCAAAGCAAAAAGAGACTCCTATATAAAACTAAGGCAACAGATTCCAGGCATATCTCCCCATTAACATCCTTTCATAGTTCCCAAAAAATATGATCAAGTGAAATAATTTTATTATTAATTAATCCAAAGGAAATATGTCATAGATGTATTTATTGTGCACAGAGAATCAGCATTTGGATTTAATTGTAACATATTATTGTTATCATAAAGCAATACTGATTAGGACACAACTTTATGAAGGCTATGTCTGTATATCCGGTTAACAGTTATGATTTAATTAGGACAAGAAAGAATGTTCATTTACTTTAAGCTTTTTTTAAAATCTAACTTCAGCAGCTCACTCTATCAAAAATGGTCACCAATATCAAATTTAGTAATATGTGATTGTACCTATATTACACATGGAGCCAGAAAACTTAATGTTAAGATAAATGCCCAGAGAGCAGTCCAAAATTGCATATTTATTCAAAACTACTCATTTAACTTATACTTTGTTTCTATAAATTCCCAATTTTAATATTCCTTGACAGGATAATGACAAAACGTTATGTTCCACTTGTAGAAAACCAGATATTTCAAACTTATAAAACAGAAATATTATCTTATGAGTCATCTGCATTAAGAAAGGATTCTTTGCCTCAACAAACTTTTCACCTCTGGTTTTCTTTAAATAGTAAATTTAATTTTTTTAAATTTAAAAGTAAATTATTGATGCACATTCAAAAACGATGTGATTTTTCAAAATTTAATTTCTTTACAATTTTGTCAGATTATATTTCAGAAGAATATTATAGAAAGGTACACCCCTATGTCACAAGTCATCAAATTACTTTCAGCATATTAGTGGATAGTTAACTGTAATTGCTATGATGCAACTACAGAAGTCAATCCTAACTAGCTGATCAAGCACTTTAGACCTAAACAAAAGATAAATCTAATTCTTTAAATAGAAGAATACACAACAAACACATGCTAGGGGAAACTACCTCTCTAATTCCCAATGTACAGATACATCTGTGAGGGGAAAAAAATTAATCTGAAGTGCTAGGCACATGCTTGACTATTTCAAGGATCTGTGATCCTGTTGGTATAACACCAGCCCTTCTTTGCCTTAGAAGATGATCTTCACTGAGTTGTGGTGGCAAAAAGAATTAATCATCTGAATCATTTGATGAGCCTCTCCAAAGCCTTTACATCCTGGTAGAACCTGCCAGAGCTCATATTCAATAAGCATATACCTTGAGAACCCCAAGTTGCCTCCATACCACTATAAGACATTGAAAAAGGAATTTAACGGAGGCTAGGCACACAATAAGTTATAATCAAGTTGCTGAATTAAATGAAATACATTCCAAAGTGTCTTTTAGTAAAATTACTATTTTAAAATCCAGCTAAAAGAAATTGTTTTCAATCAGCAAATGAAATTAAGATCATAGGTTGTAGTCTCCCACTTAGATGATGTTATCCTATCTGTATGATAATGCAAAATAGTATCGTATGGTACATCTGCAACCACTCTAACATATACTAGTCCAAAAAATAGGTGCTAATATTGGTTTGGTAAAATGGTTAACAATTGTCATCAGAGAAAGAGCATTTCAATATTTTTGGAACTCTTCCTTTAGCAGAGACCTACAACCATGAGAACGTTTATCCAGCCTTTTAAATTAGGTTAGGAAAGGTTAAGTATAAAGATAATGTTTTAAAAGAAAGTAAGCTGCAAGCTAGTCTGAGAAAGCACTGCTCCCTCCCTCTTTTCTATGAATTTCTCTTAAAATAAATAAATTAAATTAAAATGTTCTTGTTTAAGGAAAACAGCCTTTGTTTAAGAATAGTCTAAATAGATTCTGCACAATTTTTTCCATGGCTCTGTGACTTCTCTAAGCCTGTTTCAGTGTTCCTCTCATATACCAAACTGTCAAAGTATTATACATCTCTGTCCACTTCAGTTCCTACTAAATTCGTTTTTAAACAATGGAATACATGTCAAAGGAAGCAAGATCATCTTCAGAACTCATACATGTACATCTCTTCTCATTTTTAATCTAGAGCTAACGCTAAATTTGGCAGAATTCTTCAGAGGATTAAAACACTAACAGGCTGTTAAGCTTTTATTAAATTCGATTATGTTTTTAGGGGCATGGTTTGGCTCACTAGTATAACAAGAGATTAATAAATCAAGTCATAATGTAAGTTCTAACATATTTTCAATTTCAGATTAGACTTTGACAAACTAACTAAATAAAACAACCCACTAATACCAATGGTAACTAACCAATTAACCTTCATATACAGCTTACTAGTTCTCTTTACATTATCTCATTTGCAAAGCACGGATTTATAAATGACTCTTAAGCTTAGCGTAAGTTTAATAATATTGCTTAATTGGAAATTTATCAAGAGAAAAAAAAAACACACGCTTTGGCCTAGTGAAAAATCCTCCGGTGTTTTTTGTCGTCGTCGTTGTTTTTAAGTAACAGGGAGCAGTGCAGCATTTGTAACATGAAGCACAAAAGTTACGGTAGAGCCAAAGCTTTGTTAGAGGATTTTAACAGCTCCCACTCACTAGTCAAGGATTTATCCAGGGGTTTCTCTACCACAGAGCATGTAGAATCTGAACTACTGCTGCTTCTACTGCCTGGAAAACAAAGAAATGAGCCCAAGGGAAAACCAAAGAAAGAAAAAATAAGAAAATGAAATCACAGAGAAAAATTTAGTTCTAGAATATAGAATGTGAAAGACCTACAAAATTTTTTTAAAGCCTATACTATATATTTTTCTTTAAAAACAGTCTTAGAAAACTATTATTCACTAGACTTTCATAATACCAATCTCAGAAAAATAACTCATTTAGTAATCTACTAATACTCATTACTCACCCAAAACATATTAATTCAGTAAGCTGGAATGGAGATTAGCCACCTCTGACATTTGAGTCTGTTAAATCTCTCTAGATTACTTAAAGGAACCAAATTTTAGTAAATACAAAACCAAAATTATTTTAACTTGTTAACCTTCATTTAGTCAAACAGTGTTTCTGTCTTTTCTTTCTCATGTTAGCAACACAGCTTGTGATATCCAGAGCTTTTACAGTTTTTCATTTTCATATGCTGCTACTGAAAAATTTTCAATTTGCATCTCTGGGAGGAAACTATTCTAATTTTAAAAAATTATTACTTATGAAATTCATTTTCACACATTACCTTGTTAGAATCAAATGGGATTTAGCTTATATTTTTTAAAAACACAAAAATAAAAAAGTAATTAGGTTTTTCAACCCATACATTTTAAAAATTCATAAAAATTTGAAAGAACACAATTTTAACAGTAAGAGAAAACTAATGAAGTAAAATTTATATCTATTTATCAACATGATTAAGAAAGGAAAGAAAGGAAGGGAGGAAAGATGTAAAATAATAATGATCAAAATAAAATTTTAGGGAAATTTTGGGACAGGGGAAGAAATAAAATCTCTCCTTTCTTTTTGTTGTGTTTCATATTCTGGGAAAAAATAATATATTTTCTATGTATAGAACTGGTACCTTTTATTTTTTTTACTATAGGCCCCTGGGGACAAATGCCAGGTTCAGAGTGAGTATAAGGGTATAATTAGAGTTATAAAAGGAGGAAGAATTAGATTCAGAAGTAAAACATGCGCATATTTAAAATGTGAACAAAATTTAGGGCTTTCACAAACATATCTAAAAGACAAATTGCTTACAAAATACTCCACAAACCCTAGTCAATTTTTATAAAAGCCTTGGGTTCCACAGAACACCTAGAAAGTCTAATCAAAACTGGTTTCAGCTAAAATTATATAACATTTAAAATTGGCATGTCTTGCAGAAGAACAATTAATAATAAATCCTAACAAGAAAATTACATATGGAACTTTGATTGATGCTGGTCAACAAGTTTCGCTACTATAATATGCAGATCAACTTGCCATAATCATGAAATCACTGTGGGAAAACATGCAAAGCTACTCCAAGGCAGCACATTTCCCTAATGCTGCCTGTTTTTATTTCTAAAAAAAAAGTTGTGTTACATAGGAGATGACTACAAAAGCTGCATGCACATAACATACCTACAAAAACTAGAATAAGGAAGCAACCAACTACATTTCTATAAATTATATTATTAAAGCATCTTACCCCTTCTCTTCTTCCTTTTTTCTCCATGTTCTCCTGACTCAGCCTCTTCATCTTCATCATCTTCTGATCCACTGATATCAGAGCCTGAAATCTCTTCTCCTGGACAGAAACATATTTAACATATCTTCCATACTGTATTCTAATTCACAGCCTATTTGGGATTGTCCATACCAATACCATGCATTTTTTGTTGCATTTGATAGGATTTAAATAAGAAGTCAAGTAATATTTTGCAGCTATCTTCTAAGTAGTAAAACAAAAGTTGTATTGAACTTCTCTAGTTCCATCAAGGGTCACTACCCTTCCAGTCTCTAAAGTTCAAAAACCTGAATTATCCTTAACTCCTGACCCTTTCTCCCCCCACATATCTAATCAATTGCCAAAACCTGTCATTTCTACCTCCACAGCAACTCTCACATCCAACCCCTCTTCACTCTTAATGCATCCATCTCCCTAGTTCAGGCCCACACCATGTTCTGCCTTGGCCTCCTCACTGGCTTCCTTATGTCTCTCCCCACTCTAATCCAACCTCTATACATCTGCTTAAGTGATTTTCCAAAAATACAGGCCTGACCATGTCACTCTCCTACTGGATAAACTCCACTAACCCCCTCCCCCCTTTCCCCCCACCCTGCCCATTAAGTCTCACCTCAAATATAAACTCCAATTGGGCATTTAAACCTCTTGATAACTTGGCCCCAACCTACCTTTCCAGCCTTATTCTGTAACTCCTTTTCCTACCCTCTACAATCTAGTCAAACTGAACTTATTGCTATTCTTCATACGTGCCAGGCCTTTATGCCAGCTGCCCCCCATGCATACATTTATTTCTGTACATATTTGCTCCCTTGAAGAAATATAAGTTCCTTAAGGGCAAGGATTATTTCATTTCTGTCTTTGTATCTGCAGTACCCAGCACAATACCTAGCACATAGTAAGTAGTTGCTTAATAAATGTTTGCTAACAGCTAGATATGTTTCATATGAATATAAACACTGAATTTTATTTATAATTTATTAGAATTCTAGAATTTTATAGATTTAAAAATGTGCTATAAATTCTGGCTATAAATACCACCTAGTGGTCAAATTTAAAACCCTGAACTTCCATACATATTATCTGAAGGTAGACTAGCTAAATAGCTGCCTTAATCCCATAAATCCTGCTTCCAAATTTACATATAGCATATTTTTTACAAGATATCTGCTTTGTTGATACTTTTGATCCTTATTAGTTGATATAACTATATCAACTTAAACATAAACAATGATTAAAGTGGCTCAATTCCTTCTTATTTACTTTATAAAAAAAAGCTTTATATGAAACCTTGAATGTTTAACCTCTGGTTTCTTCCCTGGAAGATGTGAAAAGATCAAAACTTGGCATCAGTTGCAGAAACACATCTATTCTCAACATAAAATTGCAGAGAAGAGCAAAGTAGGTGAAAGAAGACTAAGAAACTAAAGAGCTTCCCAACTTCCTAAGTCAGGTTTTCAGGATACAGTTTGGTTATTTTTTGGAAAGAGAATCCTTAACACCATCCAACACACCTGATGGGTTACACCCATATTCAAATCTAAATACAAATATACTTTTCAAAGCCAAATGCAAACAATTTCTGGAACTATCAACAATAACTAAGAACTGTTTTTTATCTTTCTCAAAGCCACAATTATACTTTCTACTGAATATATTATAGAAGTTTAAAATTCTAAAGATCTTTACAGTAAATACAGGCAGACAAAAAAGCTCGTAATCATCACAGGGTTATCTGTTAATATTAAATATTTTTTACTAATATACAAATCAATTTTTTAAAAAAGATTATTTTTCTTGTGTATTACAGAAGTACAAAAAAGAACAAATGGTTGCTGAAACAATACAAGTGTACCAAATTGTTACTACCTTCTAGAAATGTCTCCTAAAAGGGCAACCTCCAGTGTAATTTAGTTCAAAATTTCAAAGAATATTCAACAGGTTATCTGTATTAAGAGTTCTAGACAGGTATGCTAATATGCCAAGCTCCATATAAAAACTATTATGTAGTTACCTTCTTCAAGCTTTTTTTTGAGTTCTTCTATTTCTTTCTGAAACTGGCGAAGCAAAGCATCTTTTGGATCTTCATTAATTCTAGCTTTATTCTTAATGTTTTTAGCACGGTTAGCATATCGCAATGTACTGATAGTCTCATCGTAATTGTAGTCTGCAGGCCCAATATTTGCACACTGTTATAGTAGGAACACAAAAACCAGTTCTTTGATATTTGGCACATTTAACAAAAATACCACTGTTTTTTAATATACCAGATTTGGAGAAAGAAATTAAATTAAGCTACATATTTTAAGTAACTTACCTAAGAAAAATGCCACAAATTCATTTCCAATTTGTTAAGTTACACTAGCAGTATTTTAAAGCATCAACAGATCTATAATCTCATCAAGGTGGGTAATACCCTCCACTGTCTCACATCATAACCCATCCACATTTATCATCCTATGGGATTTTTCCCTTGTCCTCCCAGAGATCAGGAAGAGGAACCATCTAAAATACAGGCTATCTTCCTTTAGGTCTCTTTATATTTAGCGCAGTACTTGGGTCATGCATCTGTTATCATTAATTCTGCCTATATAAATTGGCCCATTTCCTTTTCAAATAAAGAATTTCCTAAATGACATACATTACTACACGTTTTGTAGAATCATTCTTGATACGTTCAAGCCTCCTTGCACCCACCATACATCTCTCCATTTATGTCTGGTTTGCCCAAAACTGTGATTCTTTGGGGAGTTTGAAAGATTCATAGTTATATGGGAAAACATTGGTGTATAAGGTTTTGTACCAGCAAGCAGCTTGTGACT
The DNA here is from genome assembly GCF_011100635.1 of Trichosurus vulpecula. Taxonomy (NCBI): domain Eukaryota; kingdom Metazoa; phylum Chordata; class Mammalia; order Diprotodontia; family Phalangeridae; genus Trichosurus; species Trichosurus vulpecula. The sequence continues at coordinate 22,894,166 of NC_050575.1, read as the reverse complement.
ATTAAAATCATGGCACAATTTCCAAAATTCTATTTACAGACAAGTTATAGGACATCCTCCATAATAGCAACAAAACCTCTAGTAAGTACTGAAGTTTTTATCTCTCCTTTTTATGCCTTGTTTAATATTAATGAGAAGTTTTACTGAACTGACTCTTCTCTGTGGTTGCATTTAATAAAGCAATCTTGTACAATTTTATATACATGTGCATGTTTACAGGGTCATTGTTGGAGTAGCCCTGCTGTTTTAATACTCAAAGAGTAAACACAGAGGGATCTAATTTCCTCTGAATCTTTTAGTCAACTGTGTGTCAAATTGTACTGCAATCATTTGAGAAAGCTTGTCTGTTCCTATTTCATATTTTCATTAAGGATACCCCTGATACAAGCATAGATCATTCGCATAAAGAACGTATAAACATGAGAAAGCAGAAAGTAGTCACAGACTTCTTCTCGATTAGCTTTTTATTATATTAATGTAATCTGTGATTTTGTTTTCCATTCTCTTAGCATGTATCTCCTCCCTAAAATAACTCGTGAAATAATCCCTTGATGTTTTCAAGACTGTATCACTTATTGCCGTATCTCCTAGACACTGTCTCTGGACTAGCCTGGTCACTTTTTCCAACTTCATCTTAAACATCAGCTCTTCAGGGACTGTGGAATTAGAGGTTAGTGGTTTTGTTGTCATTAATAACCAAGATTGTTACAGAAATGTTGACAAATATGTTCAATTTTCTATTTATTGTCTTTCTATTAGCTGTACTTATGAATGTTCTAGGGTAAAGTAGCTCTACTGAGTCTTCAACGAAGCTTTCTGTATTTATTTTACCTTTGCAGTTTTTTTTTCTAGTATATACTTATTTATGTATACATTGTCTTCCCTAAGCTCCTAGAGGGCAGGGGCTATTTTATTTTTGTCTTGGTATCCCTGGTGCTTAGCACAGTGCCTGGAACACACAAGGTGTGCTGACTGATTTTAGACATGTTTTCATCTCTGCTACTTTCAGCAACTTGTAATTTTCTGCAATCTCCATTAGTAATTTTACATTCCAAAACCACACTCCTCAGATGCTCTCTTCATACCTGGCAATGAGAACAAGTATTTTCTGGCTAAAGCAATTTCTGGGCCCTTTTGGCCTCCTCAATGTAGAGACTATTTCTTATCTTCTGTAGGAAATGATTAACAATCAAGAATTATCCTTTACCCTGACCTCATTTTCATTTTGACATTTCTTCCAACCAGTCAACAATCTGAATGCATCAGAAGGCTGATCATATGACTCCTACAGTAATACCTAGGATTTTGATGACTGAAGGGATTTCATCAACTACATTAAAAAAAAGCCACTGTAGTAGGGAGCCAAGATGGCAGAGTAACGAGAAGTACAGTGAGTTCCACTTGCCCTAAAAATTCCTATAAACAGACCTAGAAAAGTTATCAGGCCAAATTCTGATTGAGAAATCAAAGGAAAAAAAATCCTAGTGAATCATTTTTCCAGCCCAGGTTGGCAGGGGGAGACAGAGGTCTATAGACAATGGGGACAGGATTTGGTCAAGAATATACCATGCACAGGGAGGGACTGTGCATCAAGGTAAAAAGAGTTCCCAGATGGGGCCTAAATTATTTGGGTACAGGAGGAGCTGACAACTGGCAGCTCTGCTGCTTACTACTCAGTTCTGGGCCATAGATCCAGGACACTGAGGAAAGAACTTGAGCACTGAAGCGGGAGTTCTAGGTTGAGAGTGATTATGGAACCTAGGCTGTGTACCGAGCAACAAGCAAGCCTAGAAGCTAGTAGCAGCAGTGTGACTTGAACCCCAGATGAGAAGCAAGGTCTCACTTCCAAATTCTAGCCTAGTATGATACCTGCAGAGGAACAACCAGCACAGCTTTACCGATGGCTATTAGTGGCAATCTACTGAACCTCCAAAAAGGACAAGCCCATTGCCCTGTTGCTCAGACCCAAATCCAGGTCAGGAACTTGAAGGGCTTAGACCCCAAGAGCAATGATCAGACTTTGCCCTAGATCAAAAAAACTTGGAACCATCAAAACCTTCCAGGTCCCCAGCCTGAGCTATCATTGAGAGCCTAGAATAGTGTAACACTCAATATGTTCCAAAAAAGCAGCAAGAGGAGGAACATCCCAGATCTTCCCTCCAGAAGTGTGAAGAGCCTGGCCCTAACAAATCTGAAGTCAGTAGGCTGGAAGGATGAGAAAACAAAACAAAACAGAACAGAACAAAACAAAAGACCCCCACCATAAAAAGCTATTATGGCGATAGGAAAGCTTAAAAGGGAAATCCAGAGGAAGAAAATCACTTCAAAACACCTAAAATCTTAGGCTCAAAGAAAAATACAGCTGGGGCACATATTCAAATATAATTCCTGGAAAAGATGAAGTATGAGTTTTTTAAAAAGAGACTAAAATATTTTTTTGTTTTAAGAAATAAAAGCACTAGAGGAAAAAGAAAAGAAATGAGAGCTATGGAAGAATGAATCAAAAGGGAATTAACAGCTTGGCATAAGAGGTACAAAACCTGATCCAAGAAACAAACTCCTTTTAAGTCAGAATGGACGAAATAGAAGCTAATAACTCCATGAGACAATAAGAAAGATTAAAATAAAGTCAAAAGACCAAAAACAATAAAAGAAAATGTAAGGTGTATCACAGCAAAAACAACCTGGAAAATAAAAGAGAAAAAATTCAAGAATCACTGGACTATCTGAAAGCTATGACCAAAAAAAGAGAGCCTAGATATATCATATTTCAAGAAAATTTAAAATAAAACTGCCAAAATCTCTTGCAACCAGAAGGCAAAATAGAAATAGAAAGCACCAGGGGACGGAGCCAAGAAGGTAGAGAGAAGGCAGGAATTTGCCTGAGCTCTCCCCAAAACCCCTTCAAATAACTTCAAATAATGCCTCAAAACAAATTTTGGAGCAGCAGAACCCACAAAAGGACAGGGTGAAATAATTTGCCAAAATAAGACAACTTAGAAGGTTGGCAGGAAAATCTATTACACCAGGGCAACAGGGGCAGGCTGTGCCCCAGCAAACCAGCAGTAGGCTTTGGGCCTACTAAATCAGTAGAGGCAGTGGCAGTTGCTGGACCTCTGAGCCCACAGACAATAAGGGGGTCAGACAACTGGTCAGAAGAAGATCACAGCGGTCCCTTTACTGGCACCAGGGGCAGGAGTCTGTTGCATTGCCCTTACTTGGATCTGGGTCACAGTCCTTCGTCTCAGTCCTGGGGCAAGGAAGAACCCAAGCTAGCACAGCAGAGCTTGTAGGCATAGGGGAGCTGGGACCTTCATCACAGTTCCAGGAGAACTCCAGAGAAGAGTGCTTATGGTCACTCACAGACCAGAGCACAGGCCAGGAGAATAGTAAAAACATCTCCCCCCAGATCATGCCACCTTGCAAGAAATGAAAACTTACAGGTCCTCAGAATGATCTCCAAAAATAGATGCACAAAAACCTTAAACTTGGGACAGTGCCCCCTCCAGAAACAGAGCCCCACTTTAGTATGGAGTTAAAAGTCAAGAAATAGGTTAGAAAATGAGCAGACAGCAGAAAAAGATCTTGACTATAGAAAGTTACTATGGTGACAAGGAAGATCAAAACACAAACTCAGGAGAAGACAAAGTCAAAATTGTTACATCAAAAGCTTCAAAGAAAAATATGAATTGGCCTTAGGCCATGGAAGAGCTGAAAAGTGACTTCCAAAATCAAGTAAGAGAGGTAAAGGAAAAACTGGGAAGAGAATTGAGAGTGAAAAAAGAAGTCAACATCTTGGTAAAGGAGGTACAAAAAATAGTGAAGAAAATAACACCTTAAAAAACAGAATAGGATAAATGGAAAAAGATACACAAAAATTCACTGAAGAGAAATCTTTAAAAAGCAAAACTAACCAAATAGAAAAAGAGGTATGAAAATTCACTTAAGAACTCTTTAAAAAGCAAAACTGGCCAAATAGAAAAAGAGGTACAAAAATTCACTTAAGAACTCTTTAAAAAGTAGAATTGGCCAAACGTAAAAGGAGATACAAAAGCTTGCTGAAGAAAATAATTCCTTAAAAATCAGAACTGGGCAAGTAGAAGTTAATGACTTTATGAGACATTAAGATACAATAAAACAAAATCAAAAGAATGAAAAAATAGAAGAAAATGTGAACTATCTCACTGGAAAAACAACTGACCTGGAAAACAGATCCCAAGAGAGATAACTTAAGATGGATTGGCCCAGTTGAATGAAAGCCATGATCAAAAAAAGAGCCTAGACATCATCTTGCAAGAAATCATCAAGGAAAACTTCCCTGATATCCTAGAATCAGTGGGTAAAATAGAAACGGAAAGAATCCATTGATCACCTCCTGAAAGGGATCTCAAAATGAAAACTCCCTCCAACATTATAGCCAAATTCTGGAGCTCCCAAGTCAAGGAGAAAATACACCAAGGAGCCAGAAAGAAACAATTAAAATATTGTGGAACCACAGTCAGGATCAAATAAAACTTAGCAGCTTCCACATTAAATGCTCAGAGGGCTTGGAATATGGGTATTACAGAGGGCAAAAGAGCTAGAATTACAACCAAGAATCACCTATTCAGAAAAACTGAGCATAATAGTTCAGAGGAAAAATGGATATTCAATGAAATAGAGGACTTTCAAGCACTCTTGATGAAAAGACCAGAGCTGAATAGAAAATTTTTCAAATACAAGACTCAAGAGAAGTATAAAAAAGTAAGAAGGGAAAGAGAAATCATAAGGGATTCAATAAGGTTAAACTGTTTACACTTCCTACATAGCAAAATGATACTTGTAACTCCTAAAAACTTTCTCATTATTAGGGCAGTTAGAAGGAGTATACCTAGATCTAGGACACAAGTGTGAACTGAATATGATGGGATAATTATCTAAAAAAAATAAAACTAAGGGGTGAGAAAGAGGAATGCACTGGGAGAAAAGGAAAGGGAGAAGTAGAATGGGGTAAATTATCTCACATAAAAGGAGCACCAAATAGCTTTCCAGTGAAAGGGGAGGTGGGAGGGAGAGCACTTGAACCTTACTTTCACTGGAATTGTCTCAAAGAGGAAATAACAAACACACTTAGTTGGGTATAGAAAACTATCTTAACGTACAGGAAAGTAGGAAGGGAAAGGAATAAGAGAAGGTGGGGGGAGGGGGCAGGGAAGGACGGGGAGTTGATAAAAAGGAAGGCAGATTGGGGGAGGTAAAATTCAGAAGCAAAACACTTTTGAGAATGGACAGGATGAAAAGGGAGAGAGAGTAAGATAAATAGGGAAAATAGGATGGAAGGAAATACATAAAAATCATAGCTATGAAAAAAAATTTAGAGCAAGTTTCTCCGATGAAGACCTCATTTCTCAAATATATAGAGAACTGAGTCAAATTTATAGAAATTGACCATTTATTATTTGAAAAATGACTAAGGATATGAACAGGAAGTTTTCAGATGAAGTAATCAAACCTACCTTTAGTTATACGAAAAAAAGCTCCAAATCACTACTGATTAGAGAAATACAAATTAAAACAACTCTATCAGATAAGTTAATATGACAGAAAAGGAAAATGACAAATATTGGAGAAGATGTAGGGAAACTGAAACACTAATGCACTGCTGGTGAAGCTGTGAAGTGATCTAATCATTCTAGAGAGCTATGCCCGAAGGGCTATAAAACCAGGCAGACCCTTTGACCAAGCAATACCACTGCCAGGTCTGTAGCACAAAGACATTTTTTTAAAAAAGGAAAAGGACCTACATATACGAAAATATTTATAGCAGCTCTTTTATTGGTGCCAAATAATTTCAAATTGAGGGGGTATCCATTAACAGGGGAATGGCTGAACAAACTGTGGTATATGATTGTGATGGAATACTATTGTGCTATAAGAAATGACGAGCAGGATGCTCCCAGAAAAACCTGGAAAGACTTACATGAATTGATGCAAAGTGAAATGAGCAGAACCAGGAGAACACTGTATAAGTTAACAGCAATACTGTATGATGATTTCAATTGTGAATGACTTAACTAGTCTCAACAATACAATGATCCAAGATAATTCTGAAGGACTTATAAAGAAAAATGCTATCCACCTCCTGAAAAAAAAAAACTGATGCAATGCAGATCTCGAAGCATACTTTTTCTTTACATTCCTTATTTTTCTTGGTCTGTATTTTCTTTCATAACATGACTAACATGCAAATATGTTTTGCATGACTGCACATGTATAGTCTATATCAAACTGCCTGCCTTCTCAACAGTGGGGGAGGAGAAAGGGAGGGAGGGAAAGAAGTTGGAACTGAAAAAAAAATTTTACATGAATTGGTTTTTACATGTAATTGGGGAAAAATTAGAAATTATATTTAACATAAATAAATAAATGTTTGTTGAAGAAATAGAAAGCATCTGCCAATTACCTGAAAGAAACCCCAAAATGAAAACTCTCAAGAACATTATAGCCAAAATTCAGAGCCTCCAGGTCAAAGGAAAACATCTACATACAGTCAGAAAGAAAGAATTCAAGTATCAAGGAGCGATTTAACAGTCACTACTGTAAAGTAGCAAAGAGAGTGGAATATAATATTCCACAAAGCAAAGAATACAGCCAAGAATAATTTACCCATAAAAACTAAGTATAATCCTACAGAGGGAAAAAAATGGACCTTTAATGAAAGAGAAGATTTCTAAGCATTAATGAGGAAAAGACTGGAGATGTGTAGAAAGTTTGAAGCACAAACATAAGAGGCAAGAAAAACATAAGAAAGTAAATATGAACAATCACATGGGCCTAAAGCATAAATTATTTACATTCTAATATGCAGAGATGATATATGTGATCCCTCTGAATGGTCACAGAGAAAATCTAATTAAACAGAAGATGTAAGAGTGTTTCTGTTATGTTTTGATGATCTTAAAAGAAAAATGGAAAAGAGGATTCAGAAGAATATATTGGGGGAGGAGGGATAGGAAGGATAGTGAAAATTATCTCACATAATCAGGGTGTGAAAATAGAAGTCTAAACCAACAAGGGGGTGGCAGAACATCTGACATTTGAACATCACTCTCAACTTAATGGGTCAAAGGAGTGGGGAATACAATGAGTTCACTTGTCAATAAATATTTATTAAGCACTTATAATGTGCTAAGGCAGCGAGATGGTGAAGTGGATAGATAGCCAGGCCTGGAGTCAGGAAGGTTCATTTTCCTGAGTTCAAATCTGACCTCAGATACTTATTAGCTGTGTGACCCTGGGCAAGTCACAACCCTGCTGGCCTTAGTTCCTCATCTGCAAAATGAACTGGAGAAAGGAATGGCAAACCATACCAGTATCTTTGCCAAGAAAACCCCAAAACGCAGTCACAAAGAGTCAGACACAACAACTACTACAATGTTCTAAACACTGTGTTAAGAGCTAAGGATACAAAGAAAGGTAAAAGATGGTCCCTATCCTCAAGGAGCTCACAGTCTAATAGGAGAGATGATGTACAAACAAGCTATACACAGGATAAACTGGAAATAATCAATACAGGGAAAGCACTGGAAAAGCTCTGGGAAAGTCTTCCTGTAGAAGGTGGGATTTTAGATAGGACATAAAGGAGGCTGGGGAAACCAGGAGGCAGAGATGAAGAGGGAGAGAATTTCCAGCATGAAATAGCCAGTAAAAATGCCCAGATTTGGTAGATGGAGTATCTTGCTCAAGGAACAGAATAAAACTGGTTACACTGAATCAGAGTATGTGGAAGGCAGTAAGGTTTAAGAAGACTGGAGGCAGCTGGGTAGTGCAGTGGATAAAGCACTGGCCCTGGAGATAGGAGGACCTGAGTTCAAATCTGACCTCAGACACTTGATATTTACTAGCTGTGTGACCCTGGGCAAGTCACTTAACTCCCAATTGCTTCCACAAAAACAAACAAAAAAGAATGAAAAGAAAGGAGAGGGTAAAGTTATGAAGAGTTTTGAATGCCAAAGAGAGGTTTTTAAATTTGACCCTGTAGGCAATAAGAAGCCACTGAGTTTGGTGAGTAGGAAGATGACTTTGACATCTGAGTGGAAGATGGACTGTAGGGGGAGAGACTTGTGAAAGGCAGACAACCAGCAGGCTACTACAATAGTCCATTCAATAAGTGATGTCTCTGCACCAGGGTGGTGGCAATGTCAGAAGACGGAAGAATGAGGAGTAGTCACAAAAACCTCGAGAGAAAAGCCTATCAAGAAGAAGAGGGTGAGCGAAAGTGTCAGAGGCTGCAGAGAAATAATAATGTTTTAAAAATCATGAAGACTGAGAAAAGGTCATTAGATCTGGCAATTAAGAGATCATTAGGAACTTTGGAGAGAGCAGTCTTGGTTGAGAGGAAAGGAAGTGAAGGCTTCTATTACAGATGGCATTCTCAAGGAGTGTAGCCACAAAAGAAAGGAGAGATATAGGATGATAGTGGGGATGCAAGGATCAAGTCAAGACTTTTTGAGGATGAGTGAGACATGGGCATGTTTGAAGGCAGTGGGGAAGTAGCCAGCGGACTGAGATTGAAGATACACACATACATTTCACTCAACAGGGAAACAGGATGGAAAGGAGAGAAGGAAAAGAGGACTTGTAAATTAAGGGAGGGATTGGTCCTAAGCAAAACAAACTCAGAAGAATGCATAAAAATATGATAGCTATTTTTATAGTATCAAGGAACTGGAAACTGAGGGAATGCCTCTCAACGGGGGAAAGACTGAAGAAATTATAGTATCTGAATGTGAATAGAATACTATCGTGTTGTAAGAAATGATAAAGGCAATGGTTTCAGAGAAAACTGAAGACTTCTATGAAGTGATGCCAAGCGAAGTGAGCAAAAACCAGGAGAATAATTTAAACAATTAAAACAATATTGTAGAAACAAAGAACTCTGAAAGATTCAGGAGCTCTAATCAATGGCACGAACAAGATTCTGATAAAGAGTGAAAGACTCAAGAGCGCAGAATTTACACACACACACACACACACACACACACACACACACACTTATGGCTTTCTGCCTTCTTCTTTTAGACATGGCCAATGTGGAAATTTGTTTTCCTCTACTCTAACAGTTTTTTTTTCCTTTTTTCCAATGGGAGGGGGGAGGAGGTAGATGGAATGAAGAGAAGGCAGATTTTTGCCAACTGAAAAAAAATCAACTTTAAAAAAAATTGTGACTGTGCTTCCCAGCTCTCTCCTTCAAAAAAAAAATTATAATATATAAATATGAGGTTTTCTGAGTAGTCTATGAGCCTGAACCTTCTTTTATTACTTAAATCTCAATATATTTTCCAAAATACTTCTCAAGATCCTCTCCTGCACACACCTTTGCAGAGAAGGCCACCAAGTATCAAAGAATTTGCAGGCTTGATTTGCAAGATCTTGTTAAGTTTGTCAAAGAATTTCTCTGCCTCTGCAACTTATGTGGCAAACTGCAGTGTTGTTTCTATTCAGTGTTTTTTGTTCATGTGCATCATGAGTACTACAAAATGAGATGACCGAGTGCGCCATTTAATAGTGCTCCGCTTTTGGATACATGATCAGTTCAACCCCAAAGTTCTTTTGTGTCTTCAAGAAGAATCTGATCCCTCCTTTCATCTAGCTGCAAATCTGTGCTTTCTGGCTGTGTTTGGTGACAGGATGCTAGTACTGCTGGCTGAACAACTGTGATGTGCGAATATATTGGGATATCGCTGAACCATAAGAGAAACCTGGGCAAGCTTCGCATCAACTGATGCTGGATGAAAGGAGCAGAACCAGAACAACAATTTATACAATGACCCCAATAACATAAAGGATACCAGCTTTTAAACATTTCAAGAACTTTCATCAATGACAAATCATGACTTTAATGTATTTCCCAGCTCTTGGCACAGAGGTGATAGATGACAGACTACAGGTGCAAAATAAGAGATATCTTCAAATATGACCAATGTGCTGATTTGTATTGATTGTGCTATGCTTTGTTACAAAGAAGGACATCTCTCAAGAGGAGAGGGGAAGAGGCAACTACTTACTAGTGATAGATACACTAAAAGTTTTTTAAGTACATGAATGAGACATTTTTAAAAAAAGAAAAAATTCAGAAGGGGACACAAATAGGGCAATTTCATCATTACTTAAATTTAGTAGTTCCTTTAAAAAATATACATAACGAAAGTTTACTTTCAGATACGATCTTTGGTTTTGGTTTTTAGTATATTAAAATGCTTGTTTTTTGATGATCAACTTTAAAAGGTGTCCATACTGACGTGGTTCTGTTCTTTATAAAGGGACTTGAAGAGGTCCTTCTAAAGAGAATCTCTAACAGGGTCTAAGGACCCCTTAGTCCATGAAATTTTACGGGAAAAAAACTTAAATATTTATTTCAATAAATAATTGGCTTTGTTTATAATCCTTTTGTCTTTTATTTTATGAATTTAAAAACATTATTCTCCAAAAGGAATTTTGAGTCCTCACCAGACTGCCAGAGAGATCCACAACACAGAAAGGATTAGATATTCTTATTCTAAAAGCATGCTGATTCTATTGGTCACAGGAAAAAGATTTCATATTTAGAGTACCACTTAACTAATGTTTATAGAATAGAGAATGGACTTGTGATTTCACTGGAACAGGGTGAGGAAATTCCTTTTACCCGTTCTGAATTTCCAAGGTGAACAAATTAAATCTACCAATGAAGGTCAGCACCTTCTCTGAAATTAAGTCTTAGAGAGTTGTCTAAAGGAGTAAAAGGATAAGTGATCTGCAGAAGGTTACAAAGCATGTGCCAGAAGCCAGACTCAAGCCCAGTCTTCACTAGCTTCAAGGCTGGCTTTCTGCCCACTGTACCACACTGCCCACACCTCTATATGTTTATAGATGCTCTAAAAACACTGATTTTTAATAGCCCTTTTCAAACCGTTCTATCACTATCACTGGGGAAGGGGGATATGCAGGACTGAGGGCCACATTTAATTTCTCTCTGCTTTATGAATAGCCATGGCCAAAGAACTACTCATTACTTGATGAAAAATCTATTTGTGATGAGTCCTTACTAGATTGTTCCTCCAACAGATTCTATCACTAAGACCATATATGTCTTATGCTCCATTGGCATAACCTTTAAAAACTTAGCCTATACTTGCTTCAGCAGCACATATACTAAAAGAATAGCATGGCCCTGCACAAGGATGACATGGCAATTTAAGAAGCATTCCACATTTTTTTCTTGCTTTTTTCCTTTGGAACATGGCTAATGTGGACGTTTGTTTTGTATGACTATACATATGTGTACTGAATACTATTCCTTGTCCTGGGTGGGGAAGGGGGAAAGGAGAGGAAGAGATCTATAAATGAAAATAAAGTAAAATTTAAAAAACAAACAAAAAAAAGTATGCCACACCAAGAACTTAGGTTTCCATGCCATAAGGGGGGAATTAGATTAGATTCTGTCACTTTTATCAGTATACATAGGAAATTTCACACAGAATGATCACATGGTCAAAAAAAGAGACATATTTACTCACCTGTTGCGAAATTAAATTCACCAGTGAATCAAAAAGTCATGTATAAATTAGCACTGAATCAAACAGATCAACCATCCAGTTCTTACCATCATGGTTTTTGAGTTTCCTCCTAAGGAGTCCTGAAGAAGACGAGTCAATTTTGAATTTCGATAGGGTACATGAGTGCTTTTTCCATCAACCAAGGCAGAAATGACATTACCCAGAGTGGAGAGTGAAAGGTTAATTTTTGTTGCTTCTTTCAGTCGCTGTCCGGTAGCTCCCGTTTTTGCCTGTCTTTCTGAACCCTAATAATGAACAGAGAGGAGTTAAGATAAAAGAAAGAATAGATTCAGGAGAAAACAAGAAATTTAAAAACTGTCCACTGAAAAATTAAGTGAACAAACCACTCAAAAAATTTTAAGAACTAAATTACATCACTGACTTCTCATTTGTATAAGCAATTTTGAAAATGAAAGTGGAAATTATTCATTAAATTACTAGAGAAAAATCTCTTTCTCACTTAGTATCTTAATACTTACAGCAAGATCTACAAGGTGTAGTTTGCCCATCCGAACATGCATATTTCCATCAATACCTTTTTCACTACATTCAATGGTAATTGTAAATATAGCATGGGAACGGGAACTGTGTTCATTCATATTAGTTGCTCCAACAGAACCTTTAAAATAAGAAGAAAATCACTTTAAAGTAATGTTCAAGCGTGTATGAAAGCACAAATTAAATGATTAGTGACTTAAAATACATCATTTTATTAGACATAAGGCAAAAAAAGACACATCCACTTCTGAATTACATTTTATGGATTTATTCAACCATCATTAGAAATCTTTCTGTCGAGGGTTTTGGTGTTGATTATGAATCTGTGCTACCACTCATGTATAAACTAAAATTTTATAATAAAATACTTAATTTTAATCCCAGATGTCATTGTTCAGCAAAGTGTCAAGTTAAAAAAGAAGGTATGTTATACATGAAGTTCAACATCGCAACTAATTTAGCTGTGCTTTTAAAAAACACTAAGATTATGTTCATTTTATCCCAAAGTAATGATCTCATTCATTCTAAGATCTTATTTCACAAATTCATGCAGAAGTAACTCACAAGAAGATATAATAAAACTTAAGACAACAAAAGGTAAGCTTTCACCAAATGCCCACTGGGATGCCTTATTATGAAATGGAAGTGACACCTGATGTCCCAAATACCTACCACCAGTGGAACACAAACTTTTGGCAGTTCCTATGTCAAACTGGAGAAGGGTACATATACAGACCCAGCAACCAACTGTCTGTCCCTCTAAGAAACAACCTAATTAAATCAGACTGGGTCACAGCAACTCATTAAGCCATCTACTAAGGCACAGAGGAATTGGGATCTGGTAAAGAGAGTATTCAAACAGATGAAGTGACAGATGTGTGAAGTACTGAGAAAGGCAAGTAGCTGACTTTTGCCATAAAATGAAAATCTAAAAAAGTGCTATTTCCTGGTCCATAGTCATTTCATAGACTAATGTACACAGGAACAAAATGTAAACATAACAGTCTTTGTAGTAGTGGATTTTCTTTAAAGCAAAACACTGTAGATGGTGGCATTCTTAGTTTTTTTAAAATTACATGTCCATACTTTATTTATAAAATGGCTTTAATTTTAAACTGAAACTATTATTAAAGCAGGAAATAGAAAATTTAAAAAGCAATGATATTGATTTCATGTAAAAATTTTGTAAATTATTTTCTAACATTCACTTTCTTTTTTGAGATTAAATTATATGGAAGTTTCTAAGGGATTCCACCATTTGTATGGCATAAAAAAGACCAGGATTGAAAAGAAATTTGTCCCATTTTTTACTCAAGTATTTTGTTCAGTACTATCCACCTAAATAACTACAGAAAGGACTGTTAGAATATCTTGGAATCATGTCTATCACGTGGCATCAAGCTGGGATACAACTTACATTACCACCATCACACTAAACTAATCTACTCGACATTAAAGATTTATTGCCAATTAATGACTGTACTTACGATTTTTATGGCCTAATGTCATAATTCTATCCATATCATCTGCATTATTTACCACATAAGCTGACAGATCTTTGATGTAAACTCCCACATCAGGTCTTTCCTTAACCTAAAAAATAAGATTACACTCTGGTAACACATGATACTTTCTAAATCAATACTCTTTGTATTTGCTTACAGATTACTATAGCAATGGTGTAATGTCAATATAAGTAATTTATAATAATCCTTAAAAAGGGAGGAAAACATTTTATTCCTCTACCTACCCATCGCTTCATTAACCTGTTCTCTAGTCTAAAAGAAATGGTGAGCTGAATCAAAGGAAAATAAGAGGTTATGCTGGCTTGCTTGGGAACACTTGAGTACTACATGGGTTGCTATTACTCTGACTCACTAGAGAGAGGATATTTTTTATCATCATCATAGTTATGACATGGGAGAAAAGCACTTCCTCACATTATGTAAGAGTGACTCTTCATCCAGTCAACTTTCACAATGTGGCCCAGCAGAATACAGGCAAGTAGGGAAGTGACTGATTCTACACAATCTTATGTTATTACTTAAAACAAATTGGGCAGTGCATCCATTAGAGAAAAACAATTATTAGCTATAAACAGTACAGCATTCACAAGGCATGCGGCATGAGACATTATTTTAATGGGAACAAATTTGATCTGTGCCTGCCAGGCCAAATGAGAAAGGTTATTTGCAAATGAAACTTTTCTTCAAAAGGAATTTAAATAGTCTGCTGGATGAAGGAAAATGCCAGAAGAGGTACAATAAAACTAGAGCAAAACATGAATACATTATTGCAATATCTTTTCAATTTTAACAGACATAGTTCCGACTTCTTTCTAATACTGTCTATAAAGACAATTAGACTAGATTAAGCTGCAAACAATTATACAGGCCAGTACAGTGTCATGAGCTCAACTTTAAGCTAAAATACTAAAACTCTTTATACTAAAGTAGTTAAAACTTCAATTTATTTAATTTCCTCTTAAAACTTAATAAAAGGAAGATGCTTGGCATCATAGAAAGAGCACTAGACCTGAAGTAAGGAAACCTGAGTTAGAGTCCCAACTCTTTTTCTTATTGACTTTTTTGTATCCAACTTTCCTTATCTCCTCTACATTATAAAGGGGTTTTTGTTGGTTCCCTGTAGCTCTACCATCATGATTCTGTTTAATCCTATACAGAAAAATAATTCTTACCTGACAGTATTCAAATTTCAAAATATCCTCACCTCTAATCTCTGTGTCTGATCCTTTCCTAGAAGGTCACGCACTTCTTCATTATAAATTTCCAAATAAGATACTCTAACCAAAAACCTAAGAGAAAAAAATAGTAAGTTCTGTTAAGACATGTTGAGTTTGAGATTCACATATCGTCCCTGTTTCAAAATAATATGTGAAAAAGCTGACTCCCTTTTGTCGCCTCTATTTCCTACAAATACTCACATCGCAGGTCACTGCAATATGACTTCCAACACCAATGCCAAACAAAAAGACCGACTATGATCTCTTAATTGCTAAATCCAGTGATCTTCTAAGTCCCTATCCTTTCAATCTCCCTGCAACATCTGACATTGCTGAAAACCCCCTCTTCCTGGATATTCTCCCTTTCCTAAATTTTCCTGACTCTTCTCCCCTAGCTATCTACCTCTCTGATCCTCTCCTCCAAATCCTTCATGAAGATACAATCTGTCTTTGTGATTGTATCCAAGGGCTCTCTATTCTAGGACTCTCCTTTTCTCTCTCTCAATGATCTCATCAGCTACCAGGGGTCTTGATGCAGGTAGGACCGAAGATTCAGATGCACAACTTCTTGCTGTCAGGATGTCACCTATAGGACAGGCCAGTGACAGAAAGCCCAACCTCCCTTCTTCCCTAGCACCTAAAACCAACCAGTGGATGAATAAACATTTTTAAATGCCTAATTTAAACCCTGGAGAAACAAAGAAAAAACTGAAACAGTTCCTGCCCTCGGGAAGTTTACATTCTAATGAAGAAGATGACATGTGTGTTTTGGAAGGGAGAGCACTAGCAGCTAGGGAGATTAAGAAAGGTTTTATGTGGAAGATGGTACTTGAATTGAGTCTTGACTGAAACCAGGGATTCTAAGAAGTGAAGATAAGGAAGGAGTACATTCCAGGTTAGGAGTACTGTGTGTGGAACAAGTAGGCCAATATGGCTAGATTGTAGAGAAGAGGTAATATGTACTGGGAAGGGAGGAATGAGCCAGGTTGTAAAGAGCTATGAAAGACAGAGCAGTTTATATCTGATCCTAAGAATAATTTCATTTTAGGAAAATCACTTTAGCAGCTGCAGCTATGTGGAGGATGAACTGGAGTGGAGAGAGAGATGAGGTAAAGAGGACAAATTAGAAGGCTATTATAATAGTGCCAGTGAGAGTTAATAAGCACCTGAATTAGGATGGTGGCTACCTGGAGAGAAGGGGATGTTTGTGAGATATATCATATCAGTTAATCAATAAATACTTTTTAAGTGCCTATTATATACCAAGCACTGTGCTGAGCACTTAGGATACAAAAAGAGGCAAAAGACAGTCCCTGCCCTTCAGGAGCTCACAATCTGATTGGGGAAACAAATAAATATATACCATAAATATATACATAAAATAAAATAAATACATACAAACAAGCTATATAGAGGCTGAATAGGAAATAAAAGAGAAAAAGCACTAAAATTAAGAGAGTTTGAGAAAGGCTTCATGTGGAAAGTGGGATTTTAATTAGGACGTAAAGGAAGCCACAGAAGCCAAAAGGTGGAGATGAGGAGGAAAGGCATTCCAGGCATGGGGGACAGCCCATGAGAAAATTCCCAGAGCTAGGAGATGTTCATGGAACAGCCAGGAGGACAGTGTCACTCGTTTGAAGAGAACCTGGCAGACAGCAAGGTGTAAGAAGCCTGGAAAATTAGGAGAGGGCTAGGTTATAAAAGGCTTTGAAGCCAAAAGCACTGGAAAATTAGGAGTTTGCCTGGAGGTGATAAAGAGCCACTGGAGTTTAATGGGGGGAGGACATTAGGAGGAAAGGGGAGGATGTTGGGAAAGGGGGGAAGACAGGAGATATTGCAGCACCAACAAGATTTGGCGATTGACTGGATACGTAGAGGCAATAAGAGGAGTTGAAGATAACACTGAAGTTTCAAACCTGGGTGCCTGGAAAGACAGTGGTACCCTGTATAGTAATATGAAAGTTTGGAAGAGGGATGTGTTTGGAAACGGAAAGGGGGTGTGTTGGGGGTAGAACAGGAGAAGAGAAAAGAATAATAAGTTCTATTAGGACAGGTTGAGTTTGAGATTCACACATAATATCTGGTTCAAAATATCCAATAGGACTAGTTAGGGAAGCAGTAGAGACAAGATGGTAGAGTGGAACAGCACTCAGCCAAGCTTTCCCAAATTCCCCTCCAAATAATTCTAAAATAACACCTCAAGTTGAATTATGGAACAGCAGAACCACCAAAAGGTTGAGTGAAACAATTCTCCAGCCCAAGACAATTTAGAAAGCTGGCAGGAAAGGTCTATCTCATCAGGGAGGTGGTCAAGCCTGGAGTACAGCACAGTCCACACCATGGCACCAGCAGCAGACCTTGGAGGCAGCTGCATTGGCAGTGGGAACTCCTGGAGCTCTCACCCCACGGACAGTGGGGAGGCTGAACAACTGGTCAGAAGGAGATTGCAGGGGACCCCTTACCGGCATTGGGTTGCATTACCCATAGGCAGTTCTGGATCTCAGTCCTGGGGCCGAAAGGATCATTAGCACTTGTGGCCACAGAGGAGCAGGAGCCCTGCTTGCAGTTCCAGAGTGGAGAGGAGTGCTTGTGTATTCCCCAGTGGAATAGAGAGCCTGTCTTAATTCCAAGACAGAGGGGAACTCTAGCAATCGCAGCTGCAGAAGAGTGGGGAACCTGGTCACAGTCCCAGGGCCAGGAGGAGTGCAAGCACTGGTGGCTACAGAGGAACAAGGTCCTTTCCTGGATAGAGGCCAGAGCACAAGCCAGGAGAGTAGTAACCAAAGCTCTCCCTAGATTAGACCTCCACAATTTGGTAGTAGGTAGGGGCCAAAATTAAAATAAGCTAAACTTCTTCGGGAGGCAGGTAGGTTTTTAGTGGCTAACTCTCCAAGTTGGATAGTAAAAATCATAATTAATCACTAAACTATTTTGCAAATAAGTCATATTTTTAAAAAGGGAAATTTCAAATTAATATTAATTTATATTTATTACTTAAGATTTTTATTTATAATGAAGTCACATTAATGTTTAAAAAAATTACATTGCTGAGTGAGACATAATCCAGAAACTGCAAATAGCAAACACTTCTTTAGGAAGTTACCTTCAGTAAAAGACTTCCCAGCTGCAGCAATCTCTTTAGAAATCGGAAAACTAACCTTTCAGGAGCCACCTCATTTTCTGAGTTTACTTTCTTGAAAAACTGTTGCTCCTCACTGAGATTTTTCAACAATTTGGATGCTTCAATTTGTTTTTCATTGTTGTCCAATTTGCTTAAGTCAGGATGTTTTGACTTGAAATGACAACAAAGATTGTATTCCTTTGGAACAGCTATTACTTCTCAGCAAACAAGGCACAATGTTTTGTCTCTCGTGTAAGTAAACAAATATCTATTTGTCCACTCTGGATTAAATACTCTTAGTTCTGATTCGATCTTCTATTTCTTTTTATCACCCATTTTACAAAGTCACTCCAAAAACTTTAATGTTAGAACAAAAAAATCTCCACAGCAACTACTCACATATAAAGAAACACTGAACTGAGTGTCTGACCTTGGAGAGAGCACCAGACACTCATGTAACTTGGAGGGTGGCCATGAAGCGAGGGAGGGGAAGGAGACCTCACTTTGTTGCCACTAATCGCATAGTGGGCATCAGCTGGTGGTGTTGTGTGGCTGTACTCACTTTGTCCCTATTCAACACCAGTAATGACCAAAAATACAGCAAAAAAATATGACTCTTGCTCCTTTCAGCCTAGGGACACTGACAATTATTGGTTGCCACAGGTCACGTGACAAACAGGAGTTTGCAGTGGCAACCCACCTGCCAAGTTACATGATGAACACAATAGTGACTAGGGGAAGGTGGGTTAAACAGGGCATGGAGAAAGCACTCATTACATCTTGACTTTCTTATATATCCTCTACATCTTTTGTGGGCTGCCTGAAATCCTTTAGTGGGCTGTATGTTGTACAGGTCTGCCCTAGATCATAGGCACTGAAAACCTATAGACTCCCAGAACTATCTCTGAAAACAGGAGCAAAAACAGTCTGAAGCTAAGGATAGTGCCCCCTCCACCCTAGAAATAGAGCCCAACTTGAACATAAAGTTAAAAGTCAAGAAATAGACTGGAAAAACGAGTAAACAACAAAAAAAGAATCAGACTATAACAAGTTATTATCGTGACAGGGAAGAACAAGATACAAACCCAGAAGAAGACAATGATGTCAAAGCTGTTCAAGCAAAGCCTCAAAGAAAAAGGCAAACTGGATACAAGCCCAAGAAGAATTCCTGGAAGAGCTCAATAAGGACTTTTAAAATCATATAACAAAAGTTGAGGAAAAACTGGGAAAATAAATGAGAATGATGCAAGAAAATTATGAAAAGATGGTCAACAACACAAAAAAAATGCTGAAGAAAATGATTCCTTAAAAAACAGAACTAGCCAAATAGTAAAACACACACAAAAATCTATTGAAGAGAACTCCTTAAAAAGCAGAACTGGCCAAATGGAAAAGGAGGTACAAAAGCTCACTGAAGACAATAATTCCTTAAAAATGAGAACTGGGCAAGAGGAAGCTAATGATTCCATGAGACTTTAAGAAACAATAAAACAAAATCAAAAGAATGAAAGAAATAGAAGAAAATGTGAACTATCTCATTAGAAAAACAACTGACCTCAAAAAGAGATGCAGTAAAGATTACAGAAGAATTACCAGACTACTTGAAGGCCATGATCAAAAAAAAGAGATTAGACGTCATCTTTCAAGGATATTATTCCCACTACTAGGTCTATATCCCAAAAGAGATGAAAAACATCTTTCCCTTCTCTCAAGATGGTGGACAAAAAGCCCCCAAAGGAACCAAAGGAAAAGAAAGTCAAAAAGAAAAAAAAAAGATAACAAAAAGGAAGATGTGGCTGAAAAGGTGGTGAAAAAGACTCAAAAGCATTGCAGTAGGAACCAAGTCCTGGCCCAAGGGGTTGGTAGATACTCCAGGTCTGCAATGTATTCCTGGAGAGCCATGTACAAGTGGAAATATGCTATACCAAAACTCCGGATTGAAAGGAAAATGAAAGAGAAGGTGCCTGCTACTATCTCAAAGCCAGTTGGTGGTAATAAGAATGGAGGAACCCATGTGGTAAAGATTCGCAAAATGCCTCAGTATTACTCTGAGGATGTGCCTAGAAAGCTGCTAAATCATGGCAAAAAGCTCTTCAGCCAGCATGTGAGGAGACTTCAAGCTAGCATCAAGCCAGGCACCATTCTGATCATGCTTGCTGGCTGCCACAGGGGCAAGCCAGTGGCTTTCCTGAAGCAGCTAGCTAGTGGCTTGCTACTGGTGACTGGACCTCTGACCATCAACCATGTTCCTCTAAGAAAGACACATCAGAAATTTGTCATTGCCACCTCTACCAGGGTTAAACTTTCAGGCGTAAAAATTCCAAATCATCTTACTGATGCTTACTTCAAGAAGAAGAGGCTCCGTAAACCTAGACACCAAGAAGGAGAGATTTTTGACACAGAAAAAGAGAAATACGAGATTACAGAGCAGTGCAAGGCTGATCAGAAAACAGTGGACTCTCAGATCCTGCCCCAAATCAAGAAAATTCCTCAGCTCCGTGTCTCCTTGTGTTCTGTATTCTCTCTCTCCAATGGAGTTTATCCTCACAAGCTGGTGTTTTAAATGCCTTCCAGAGAATCTTATTAAAATATTTGGAATAGCTAAAAAAAAAAGAGATAAGAAACAAAAAAGGAAAAGGACTTATACGTACAAAAATAGTTATAGCAGCTCTTTTCTGGTGCAAAGAATTGGAAATTGAGGGAATACCCATCAATTGGGGAACAGCTGAACAAGTTGTGGTATATGATTATGATGGAATACTACTGCACTATAAGAAATGATGAGTAGGATGCTCTCAGAAAAAACCTGTAAAGACTTGTATGGGCTAATGCAAAGTGAACGTACTATGTACAGAATAACAGCAATACTATAAGATGCTCAGCTGTGAATGACTTAGCTGTTCTCAGCAATACAACAATCCAATTCAACTCTGAAGGACTTATGACGAAAAATGCTATCCATCCCAAGAGAAAGAACTGATGGTGACTGAATACAGCTTGAAGCATACTTTTTTTTACTTTCTTCATTTTTCTTGAGGTTATTTTCTCTCTGTTTTCTTTTTTTGTTTTGTTTTGGGGGGGCAGGGCAATTGGGGTCAAGTGACTTGTCCAAGGTCACACAGCTAGTACATGTGTCAAGTGTCTGTGGCCGGATTTGAACTCAGGTCTTCCTACTCCAGGGCCAGTGGTCTACTCACTGCGCCACCTAGCTACCCCGTGTCTCTGTTTTCTTTCACAACGTGACTCTTATGGATATATTTTGCATGACTACACATGTATAATCTAAAAAAAAGAAATTATCAAGGAAAACTTCCCTGATATCCTAGAACCAGAGGGCAAAACAGAAATGGAAAGAATCCATTGATCACCTCCTGAAAGAGATCCCAAAATGAAAACTCCCTCCAACATTATAGCCAGATTCCAGAGCTCCCACGTCAAGGAGAAAATATGGCAATGAGCCAGAAAGAAATAATTCAAATATTGTGGAGCCACAGTCAGGATCACATAAGATTTAGCAGCTTCCACATTAAAGGCTCAGAGGACTTGGAACATGTTATTCTGGAGTGCAAAGGAGCAAGGATTACCACCAAGAATAATCTATCTAGCAAAACTGAGTATAATCCTTCCAGGAAAAATGCATATTTAATGAAAGAGGACTTTCAAGCATTTCTGATGAAAAAAAAAAGGCCAGAACTCAATAGAAAATCTGACTTTCAAATACAAGACTCAAGAGAAGCATAAAAAGGTAAACATGAAAGAAAAATCATAAGAGAATCAATGAGGTTAAAACATTTACATTCCTATGCAGGAAAAAATAATTTTAACTCCTAGGAGCTTTATCATTAAGGTAGCTAAAAGAAGTATACACAGACACAGGGCACGGGTGTAAGATGATATTTTAAAAAAATAAAATTATGGAAAGTGGCAAGAAAAAGCACTTCTGTAGGAAGAGAAGAGAAGGCAGGTAAGGGGGAATGAGTGAATCTTGCTCTCATACCATACATACTCATTTGGGTATCTTATCCCACAGGAAAAAAGGAGGAAGAAGATTAAAAAAAGGGGGGATGATAGAAGGGAGGGGAGATGGGGGTGGAGGTAATCAAAAACAAACACTTTTGAAAGGGGACAGGGCCAAGGGAGAAAATTCAATAAAGGGGGATAGGTTAGGAAGGAGCAAAATATAGTGAGTCTTTCACAACATGAGTATTGTGGAAGGGTTATGCATAATGATATGTATGTGGCCTATGTTGAATTGCTTGACTTCTTAGGGAGGGTGGGTGGGAAGGGAAGAGGGGAGAGAATTTGGAACTCGAAGTTTTAAAAACGATGTTCAAAAACCAAAAAAAAGTTTTTGCATGCAACTAGAAAATAAGATACACAGGCAATGGGGTGTAGAAATTCATCTTGCCCTACAAGAAAGTAAGGGAAAAGGAGATGGGCGGGGGCAGTGGGGTGACAGAAGGGAGGGCTGACTGGGGAACAGGGCAACCAGAATATATGCCATCTTGGAGTAGTGGGAGGGTAGAAATGGGGAGAAAATTTGTAATTCAAACTCCTGTGAAAATCAATGCTGAAAACTAAATAAAAAAAATTATGGGATGAGAAAGAGGGATGCTTTGGGAAAAGAGGGAAGTGAGAGGAAGAACAGGGAAAATTATCCCACATAAAATAAGTGTGAAAGGAAGAACTTTTACAGTGGAGGGGAAGATGGGAGCAGAGGGGGCTTGGCAGGCAACACTTAAACCTTACCGTCATCAGAACTGGCTCAAAGAGGCAATAACATACACACTCAGTTGGGTATAGAAACCTGTCTTACTCTACACGAAAGTAGGAGGGGAAGGGGATAAGAGGAGTCAGGCTGATAGTAGGGAGGGCAGATTGGGAGAGGTAGTAGTCACAGCAGAGAGAGAGAAACAGGAAAAAAAATAGGATGGAAAGATACACACAGTTAATAATCACAATTGTGAATGTGATGAATTCACCCATGAAATGGAAGCAGAGAGCAGAACGAACTAAAAACCATAATCCAACAATATGCTGTCTATAAGAAACACCTGAAACAGAGACACACATAGAGAAAAAATAAGGAGCTAGTGGGGCAGCTAGGTGGTGCAGTGAGTGGAGCACCAGCCCTGGAGTCGAGAGGACCTGAGTTCAAATCCGGCCTCAGACACTTTGACACACTTACTAGCAGCGTGACCTTGGGCAAGTCGCTTAACCCCAATTGCCCTGCCTTCCCCCCTGCAAAAAAACAAAAAACAAAAAAACAAGGAGCTAGAGCGGAATTTATTTTGCTGCAATTGAGGTTTAAAAAAAAAGCAGGGGTAGCAATCATAATCTCAGACAAAGAAAAAGTAGAAACAGATCTAATTAAAAGAGATAGGCAGGGAAACTACATTTTGCTAAAAGGTACCAAAGACAATGAAGTAATATCAATACTAAACATATATGCACCAAATGGCACAGCATCCAAATTTTTAAAGGAAATGTTAAATGAGTTATTGGGGGAAATAGACAGTAAAACCATATTAGTGGGGGACTTTAGCTTTCCTTTCTCAGAACTAGATAAATCTAACCATAAAATAAATAAGAACTTAAGGAGATGAATGGAATTTTAGAAAAGTTAGATATGATAGACCTGGAGCCAAATAAACAGTAAAAGAAAAGAGTACAGCTTTTTCTCAGCTGTACATGGCACCTTCACAAAAACTGATCATGTATTTAGGGCATAAAAACCTCACAACCAAATGCAGAAAAATTAAATGCATCCTTTTCAGACTATAATGCAATAAAAATTATATTCAATAAAAGGCTGTGGCAACATGGAAGAAAAAATAATTGGAAACTAAATAATTTAATGCTAAAGAATGAATGGAGTCAAAGAATTATGGAAACAATCAATTTCGTTAAAGAGAATGACAATAATGAGAAAACATTTATGAGATGCAGTCAAAGTAGTACTAAGGGGAAAATTTCTACCTCTAAATTCTTATATCAATAAAATAGAGAAAGAGTAAATCAATAAATTGGGCATGCAACTAAAAAAAAACTCAAAAAAGAACAAATGAAAAATTTCCAATTAAACATCAAATTGAAAATCCTGAAAATCCAAGGAGAGGTGAATAAAATTGAGAAGCAAAAAAAAACACTGAACTAATAAATAAAACTAGGAGCTGGTTTTATAGAAAAACCAATAAAATAAATAACCATTGGTTAATTAGATTAAAAAAAGAAAGAAAACTGAATTACCAATATTGAAAGTGAAAAAGGTAAATTCATCACTAAAGCAATAATTAGGAGCTATTTTCCTCTCCAGATACTGGAGGCAGTTATCTACCAGTCCCTAGGTCACTCCCCCTTCTTTCTTGAAGAGGTCAATGTGTAGTTCACAGTCTCGGTCCACTACAGATTCTGATCTTATATTAGGAAGCTTAATATTTAAGGTGATATTCTCACAAACATCCTAGCCTCCCAGTCCTTCAACCTCCTCAACTTCCATGACCTTTAATTTCACTCCACCTCAGTCAGAGATGTACAATCCCAGCATTATCCACAAGTATTCCACTTCCACAACAAAGAAATACGAAAATCCTCTGACCATAACCTTCTATTTTTCTGTGCTTCATTTCTCCTAAACCTATGCTTCATTATCACCATAAATTCCAGTTCCTCCACGCCCCATTGCTCATGCAGGCCATCACTCCTGCTCTGACTTCACTTTCCTCTCTTCTCAATCTTGACTTTATAGTTAACCAGTTCAAATTTACATTGTCCTCTGCCCCTCTTGCCAAACCCAGACTTCGGATTATCCCCACCATTTGCTCCTACTCAAATGAAGCTGAAGAGTGCTAGAGTTAGGTCATACAATCATGCTGAATGAGTCTACTAAAAATCTGTTATCTAATCTTTTTATTTGAACTATTTACAAAGCAATTCTTTTACTCTTCCTTAATTAACTCTTTCACATTTTCTAAAAGCCATTCTACACCTTCTCTTTTCTCTCCCAGCCTCCTACATACCTTCTCCCTCTCAGAAGACCGCTTATCATACTCTACTGGAAAAACTGAGACCATCTGCCATGAGCTGCTACTTCTTTTTCCTCTTAATCTCTATCTCAAAACTCTTTGTTATTGTTTCTTCTCCCATTTTCTTCTCTTTTACTCCAGTATCTGATGCAGAGGTAGGGCCTCCTCCAGGTGAAGGTCAACCCCTCTCTTTACCCTCGGTCTCATACTTTCCCATCTCCTCCAGCAGACAGCCCCTGTGATCACCTCTTTTCTCTCTCTCTCTAACCTTCATTCCCTCCCTATCTACCAGCTCCTTCCAAGATGCCTACCAACATGACTTATCCTTAAAAACCCTCAAAATTTTCCCACAAGCCATTATCTACATCTCCACATAAACTACACAAAGTTGTCTATGTTTGTTGCCTCTATTTCCTCTCCTCTCACTCGACTCCTTGCAAACTGGCTTCAGAATACAATACTTCACTGAATTTATTCTCTCCAAAGTTACCGATGGTCTCTCAATTGTCAAGTCCAATGGCATTTTCTCAGTCTTCATCCTTCTTGATCTACAGCATTTGACCATGGTCACCCTTTCATCTCTGATTTTTCATGACACTACTCATTTGGTTCTCTCCTCTGTCTTTTGGCTTCTTCTCTACCTCCTTTGCTAGAGTCAAACAGAGTTCAAAACTCCCCTAAGACACTTACTAGCTAAATGACCCTGGGAAGTCACTCAACCTCTCTCTAACTTTCCTAATCACTTACCTATCTCCCAGTGTTGTTGTGAGAATAAAATGAGATAATATTTGCAAATGATTGCAAACCTTTAAGGGCTACATAAAGGCCAATTATCATCATCATCATCATCATCATCATCATCGTCACCATCGCCACTGCCAAACTACAGGTTCTATCCTGGGCCTTCTTTTCTTTTCTCTTTATTGGTGAGGGTATTAGCTCCCAAGAGTTCGAATGATCATTTCTATGCAGGTGACTCCCGTATCTCTCTTCAGTTTTCTTAATCCACCAACAAAAAATCTCTCATATCCATTGCCTTCTCTCTACACATAGCACCACCCTAGTTCAAGCCCTCTTAACTTCTCATTTAAATGACTGCAATTGTCTCCTAAATAATATAAATGCCTCCAGGATCTCCCACCTCCAGTGGATCCTCCACAGAGCTGCCGAATTGATATTCCTAAAACATAAGTTTACCTTACTCCCTTGCTCAAGAAGCATCGGGGGCTTTCTACTGCTCTAGGATAAAATACAACTTCCGGCTTGAAGTTTCCTCAGTCTGGCTCCAACCTATCTTTCCAGACTGATATCACATTAATCCCCTTCATTCCCCTGTACAAGATGGTCTATCTCCTACTTCCACACTTTTCCACAGCCATGCCCCATGTCTAAAACAGTCCTTCCTCTCCAGGTACCTGAGTTTCAAAGCATAGGTCCAGAGTTAGCTATACATGGCACAGTGCTCTAGGCAACACCGTAAGACTCTACATAAGCTAGAAGGTCTAATCCCTATTCCTAGCTCCAAGCCATCTTTTCAAACTAACTGCAATGAAATCTTGCATTTTGTATTTACAAATATGCTATATATAATATACTACATGTGTAGTATATTAAATTCATACAATAGAATGTAAGCTCCTTGAGAATAAGCTTATTTCTTTTTGTCTTTAAAACCCCAGCCCAAATGCCTGGCACATTAGCAGAGACTTAACATATGATGGCTGAATTGAAGGCCAAATACTTGGGAAAATAATCAGGTTATTGCCAAGTACAATGACATATATGAATGACAACCTTGAAATCAACATCTACCTATATAAAAAAATTATTTTGCTTAAAAATAAGAAGGGAAATGGAAAAATGGTCTTTTTGTTTTTACCTTGTATCACCCTCTGCTTTTGCAATATGACCAAATATATGAGCAAATGAATTTGGGATAATTCCTCTAAGTTCAGGTACAGCTCGTACACCTTCCATGGTAAATGTTTTTCCAGTTCCAGTCTGTCCATATGCAAATATAGTACCTGAAATAGAAAGAAAATATTTACTCCAAAGACATTCAAAATTTAAATTCAACTAACATTTTATTAAGCATCTAATGTGTATAGAACATTGCATTAGGCACTGAAGAAAATACAAACATTAGCTAAATAAGATAAGTTCCCTGTACTCAGAAACTTACTATTTAGTACAACGCCTCACACAATTAACAACCATTTATAAACAAAGGGTCTACTATGTGCCAAACACTGTGCTAGGTGGAAGATACAAATACAAAGAATGAAACAATCCCTACTCTCAAGGGGTTTGACTGACAGAAGGATTAAGCACAGAGATAACTATAAAATAAGACATAACATCACACACTCAAAAGGTACAATACCAAGTGCTATGTTAGGTCTGAGAGGGCAGGGAAATCAAGGAAAGCTTCATAGAGCTGGCAACATGTCAGTTGGGTGGGAAAAGTAAAACACTATTTTGCATTAAACTCTGTTTTAAAGATGGCAAAATTCTGTGATAGATTTTTGGTCAAATTGTTTCTATTTAAAGATTACTATCTTAAAAACTAGTAACTTAACTCCAAGGAAACAAATGGTCCACAAAAACATTCTTTTCCTCTTGAAACTTTTACAAGGCATAGTAACCATTAACTAGTCTTTTCTGGCCAATTGAGACAAAAAGTTCTGAAATCAGTCGTCAGCAGCATGATGCAGCTTCACCAGATATCAAGAATTTGGGGCCATTTTCCAGCTTCCGGACAGAACAACAATCTACGTTCTCCTTCGGCTAAGCAAGCATGCAAACAATGTGACAGTGTGATCATCTGGAACAGGTGCATAACCAACAGTAATCTGACTGTTTGGTTTACGTATGTGAACTTCACTGTGCACTGAAGCCAGCTGCTTCTGTTGGTGGGTCATTCTTGCTATCATGAGCTACACTATCACAGAGGGCATCTTTAATAGATGCATTCCTGATGATGAAACCAATGTCATTCACAGGCAGGGCCTCATTCAAAGCTTCATAGTGCAGTTCAAAAGATTTTACTTTAGTTGTAACACTGACTGAAGTAAAAGTCACCATCATGCTTGGTTTTACAACACCACTCTTGATATCAACAAAGTATGGTAGCAAGTCCACCAATCTTGTAGACATCTTGAAGCATCGACCATAGAGACTTGTCAGTTGGACAAACTGATAGCAAGACACAATCCAAAGCTTCAAGCAGAGTTGTTCCATTAGCATTGCCATCCTTACAAGAGACATTCCGTTCCTTGAACCAAGACATATTAGAGTTTGATTCCAGACTGCCACCACCATTCCAACCTGAAACTAGCACAAAAATCCGAGTCTGGGCTATAGCCAATCTTTCTTCTACTGAAAATACTTATTCGTTTGACAATTTCCTCGTCTCTCTTCTGGACATAAGGAGGCTTCATGGAATCCATTTTAACAGCCATGAGATGTTTCACACCTAGTATACAGACCAGAAGGGCATGCTCAAAGTTCTTACCATTCTGAGATACCAGCTTCAAATTCACCCATGCCAACAACAATGATCAGGACAGCACAATCAGCCAAAGCTGTGCTTGTAAATTTGTTCTTGATAAAGTCTCTGGGTTCAGGAGTATCACTGATGGTCACCTAAAACCTACTGGTCTCAAATTTCCACAGGGAGATGTCAATGTTGATACCACTCTCAGGTTCGGCCTTCAGTTTATCTGAGACCAGGTATATTTGAAGGAGTCTTTTCTCATCTCAGCAGCCTCTTTTTCAAAAGCTCTCTTATCAATCCTATCACATTTATAGATGAGGTGGTGAGTTGTCATGAATATGCCAGAGTCTATTTGTCCAATGATGATTAGGTTAATGTCTTTACTTTGTCCATTTTTGTTGGCTTTATCTAAAATTTTCATGACACCTGTGTTCTGGTGGTAAACCCATTGTGAGGGGAAAAAAAACTAAAATAATTTTCCAGTGTTGTTCCTATCTTAGTAGTATGACAGCAATGTTTTTTTAATAATGTTTCCTGAGACATCATTCTGTCTTAAGGAAGTAGGTTCAAATGAAAAAAAAAATTCAACTTGTTCTGTTATAGCATCACCAACAAATACTAAGCCCTACATGTGCAAAGAAGGACAACAGATGAAATATTGGCAGGAAATTATTATAATACTTCAAGTCAGCATAGCCAGCAATAATACAAAGGTTACTAATATTTAGGTCTAGAATGCATCATGATTTTTTCACAAAAGATGTTATCTAATTGTTTTGCTCAGGCTAATCACAGAATATTAGCATTTTCTTTACAGATAAGGCAATTACTACTACATTTCAAGGTTACTATTCTTGAACACATACCAGCTAAAGAAATGGAGTCACCCAAGAAGTTTGCTGTCCAATGGAGGAAAGCCAGCTGAGGATTATATACTGGCTATGCATGATCCACAATATGGATAATCCACATGTGACTAATATCATAAAACAAAATACAAACTGTGAGGGGCACAAGTTTATATCCTTTATCAAGATGATTTTCCAGGAGCTGTATGTACAAAAATATTTATGGCAGCTCTTTCCTGGGGGTAAAGAATTAGAAATTGAGGGGATGCCCATCAATTGGGGAAGGGCTGAACAAGTTGTTGTGTATGATTATGATGGAATGCCACTGTACTATAAGAAATGATGAGCAGGATGCTCTCAGAAAAACCTGGAAAGACTTGCATGGGCTGATGCAAAGTGAAATGTATTGTATACAAGTAACAGCAATATTGTAAGAGGATCAGCTGTGAATGACTTAGCTATTATCAGCAATACAATGATCCAAGACAACTCTGAAGGATTTATGATGAAAAATGCTATCAATCCCCACAGGAAGAACTGATGGTGTCTGAATACACATTGAAGCACACTTTTTAAAAAACCTTCTATATTTCTCTTGAGTTTTTTTTGTCTGTTTTCTTTTATAACACGATTATTATGGATATGTTTTGCATGACTACACATGTATAACCTATATCGAATTACTTGCCTTCTCAATAAAGGGGAAGAGGAAGAGGGAGGGGAGGAGACAATTTGGAACTCAAAGTTTTAAAAACAAATGCTAAAAATTGTTTTTACATGTAACTGGGGAAAAATAAAATACTAAATAAAAATGTTAAAAAGATGATTTTCCATTATTTATTAAGCCGTTGATATATTTATAGGACTGGTATATACAAAAGCAAGAACTTAATATTTGTTGAATAATAATATGCTAGGTTAATAATTAAACTCAGTAAGGAAAAAAATCCTTCTATAATACTCAAATAGGATTGCAAGCTTCTATGTTTTAAAAATTCATAATCCTCTAAATTCAAAAGTGAAATGAGGTTGTTTACCATTGTAGCCTTCTAGAACAGAATCAATAATGGGTCGTGCTGTTAAGTTATAAACATCAAGTTGTTTACTATCTGGTCCAAAAACCGTATCAAATGTAAATGTCTTTGGAGGTTCATTTGAAGAATCAGTTTTATGCACTGTAATAGTTCCTCTCATCTCATCCACAGTAACAGATAGCTTGTAGCACATTGCTTTTTCTCTTTCATTGAAGGGTCGACATCGAACAACAACTTTGACATTGTCGCAGCTTTCAGGCTTCTCTGATTTATTGATCTAATAACCAAAATAAGACAAAAAAATCAATATTAATCTTAACGCACATCAGAATGATTTTCAATGTGAGACTTTCTTGTCACTAAGATTAATCATCATGTACATATTTTCCAAATCTTGCTATTTGAGCTAAAAAGAAAAATAGTCTGGGTACCTTCATTTTCTATGCCTCACCAGTCTCCTGAACACTTAGCTTCCTTCAAGGTTCAGCTCAGAGGCCGCCTCCAAAGGAAGCCAAATTCCTCCAGTTGTTAGTATTCTTTTCCTCTTCAAATTATCTCTATGTACCTATTTTTTTTGCTTTCTCCTCCACCCTGTGAAGACAGGGACTGTTTCAATTTTGTCTTTGTATACACAGCGCCAAGAACAAACATTTAAGCGCCTATTACTACTTAATTGAAAAAAATACTTGTCAAGATTTTTATGAATTGCTGCTTTGGTATTTGATAAGTAAATTACAAACCACCCGATTCTTTTATACACTAGTATCATGTCTGTATTTCTTAGTGCCAAGCTTAAGGCTTTGTCTATCAGTCAACAAGCACTTATCAAGCATCTGCTATGTGCCAGGCACTATGCTAAATGCTGAGAATACAGACAGTCCTTGCTCTCAAGAAAATCGTGGTGAAATGGGGAAGACAACATACTATGTGCAAACAAGATATAGATCCAGGATGAACTGGAGATAATCCACGGAAGGAAGGCACTAGGAAAGGCTGCTAGTGGAAGGTGAAATTTTAGCTGGGACTTGAAAGAAGCCAAGAGGCAAAAAAAAAGGAGGAGGGAAAGAATTCCAGGCATGAGGGAAAACCAGTGAAAATGAACTAAGCTGGGAGATGGTGTCCTACTGAATAAATCACAGCAATCATCTGTCTGGTTTCTTGCAAAAAGTCACACAATTACATAGTCTTTTGGTGGTTGTTGTTTTTAAGGAGAACTGGGATTTTATCGGATAGGGAAGTTTGCAGAGGAAATGCTTAACAATGCAGATAAGGAAAGGCAAATGAAGAATCACAGTATTGGGGCACTCAGAGTTAAATGACTTACCCAGGGTCACAATGCCAATTGGCTTCAGAGAGGAGGCTTACAGGTTAATGGAAAGAGATCTACATGGAAGAGCCTTTAGAGGTCACCTAGTCCAACTCTATCATTTTACAACTCAGGAAACTAGAAAAACTACCTGCACCTGTTTGCGTTTATTTCCTTACCTGACATTTCAAAATCCCTTAAAATCTGGCTTGTGGTAACACTACCAACTGAAGTCAGACGCAAAGTTACAAATTCTCTAACTGCCAAATCTCATAGTCTCAGTCCCTATCATTCTTGACCTCCCTACACTGACACTTTAGGTAACCTCCTCCTTGAAACTCTACCCTGGAATTTCATGACACTGGTTTTTCCTACTTCCTTTCCTACAAGGCAAGTCTCCTTTACACAGGATCATCAGCCCTTATCCTACCCCTATACATGGATATATGTATCCCAGGGCTCTGTCTAGCCTAATCTCCCTCTCCCTCTCCCTCTTCCTCTTCCCCTCCCCCTCCCTCCCTCCATAAGCTCTCAGAGGTTCAACTACAAAACTTTCCTTATTCCTCTCCGAATACAATTCCTCTCACACTCCTATCAGCAGAAATCTCAAACCTTCTACTCCTTCCACAAGACCCCAAATCTACATTTGCCACTCCAAATGAGAACTTCTCTTCCTACTGTATTAAAAAGATGAAGTTCACACATCTTAAGCTCCTCCTCATTTCCAAATGTCTGTATCACCGACCATTCTCTACTTTTCCAATCTTGGAAAGATACATTGGCTCTTCTTGTCATCAGTTCCCTTTATTGGATCATGAACCTTGTCCCATACCCTATGCTAGTGTGTGTGTGATATGTATTACACATGCACATGTAACAGTAAATACAAAATATATCTTCCTGATTCTGAAGCCAGCTCTCCATTCACTAACCCATGCTTCCCTAAGACCACTGGATCACATGCTGACAGTTCTCCATTTAGTTTCACATTATGCAAATTGCACTCCCAGGCACAAAGGTGGGCAGAACTCCCCAGTGGCCCAGGTTTCCTGCAGGTGGTTACAGCAGCTGCTGCCCGGCCTGCAGCCTGGTGCCAGGGGTCCTTGACTCAGTCTCTGGGCTACAGGGTCTCAAGCACTGAAGCCCCTCTGGCTGCTGGGGCTGAAGAGACAGAGGAGCCAAGTGGGTCTCCAGGAAAGTATAGGGAGGTCTGAGGAAGGATCTATTTATATTAAGTGAGAACTGACTGTAATTGGCAGGGAACTTAAAGGTAATCTAGTCCAGTTCTCTCATTTTAATAATGAGAAAACTGAGGCCCAGAGAAATCAAATGACTTGCCCAAGGTCATACAGGGAAAGGGTAGAGACAGCCACTGAATTAAGATTCTGTGACTCCAAGTTTCATTTTAAAAGCTCATTTCCTTCACTTTCTCCCACAGTAAATACTGTCAATTTCCAAAAAGCATGGGGAATTCAATCCTTTGGTTTCCTCCACTTTCTAACTCCTCATTAAAAATTCAGTGTTTCTCTCATACCATGCATATAAAGTGAAAGGGTTATTCCATATTGTACAGTATCCATAAGTCATTTCTGTGGCACTCATCCTAGAAAATTGTAAATGTTCTATTTTAGGAAAAACCAGGAGTTCAAGTACTCTTAAAATTAGGGAAAAGCAATAATTGTTCGCATTTAAATACAGCATTAATGTCTACAAAGTGCTGGATATACAGTTTCTCACTTAAGAATACACTAAAATTCTCGGTTACTGAATTTTTAGGAATCGAGAGCCTGCAGTGAGCATAATCCCATTCCTCTGACTGAATCAAGCTCTTTCTATATGATTAAAGCTGATGTAGCCTCTAGCCTAAGTTTAACACTTTTACTATGTTGTGAAATAACAAGATGCGGATGATACAATGAAAAGAATCCTGCAAGCTACAGTACCTGAGTTTTAACTCTAGCTATGTCACTGACTGGCTGTGTGACCTTAGACAAGTCACTAAACCTCTAGCTTCCTCATCAGTAAAATGGGAGGGTTGACATACTCTTTTAGCAAAGAACTGATTGGAAGTTAAAGAACAATAAGAAATACAGTTTCTTAGAAAAATATAGGGGTAATAACAATCCTCTTAAAGGGAAGAGGGACTTGTCAGTAATTGGGGGCCACGGCAGCATCTGCCTCATCTTACTCTACATGATACAATGAAATCCTCGAAGAGGGTACACTGGTCCTGAAAGTCAGATGGCAGCAGAAAGCGGCTTTGATCTCGAGATTCCGGGAACCTCCAGTCCCTTCCCTAATGGAGGGCTGGGCCAGGTTCCTCCCCGCCCCCCCACACCTCCGCCCAGCCCGGCCACCTGGAGGTGACGAAGGTCATCTCCAGCATCCCTAAGGACAGGAGGCCCAACACCAGGGCGCGATGGGAAACCTTGGGGCGTGAGGACAAAGAGGCCGAGGCCAGGTTCCGAGCCCAGCCGAACCTCCCTTCCTCAAGAAGGCCGGGCTGGGTTCGCCCTACCCTGGGGAGGCACCTGGGCTGAGCCGGGCCTGTCCCATCTACGAAGGAAGCTGCAGCCTGAGCGGGAGCTGGGGTTCTTTCGGCCTTCCCGGAGGAACCCCCCAAGGAAGCGGTTGCTGCGGCAGCAAACGCCGCCGCCCCGCCCGGGCCTCTCCCATCCTTCCCAGAGGAGGTTACTGAAGAAGCTGCCGCTGGGGCCGGGCCTCTCTCGACCCTCCCAGAGGGGAACCCGGAGAAAGCCTCCGCCGAGGCCCGGTCCTGGGCAGGGGCAGGGGCCTGGGCACGGGCCGGGCCCGGACCTCGGCCGCCCCTCCCGGGGAAGGCCCTCCCCGCTCGGTGCCTCCATGGCAACGGCCCCGACCGCTGGACGGGGCGGGGCGAGGATTCGGCTTCTTACCGGCATCTTGGCCCAGACTGACCCGCGCGGGGTGGCCGGTTCCCCGCCCCTCCGCGCAGCTGAGCGAGACCTCGAGCTCCCGGGCACAGTCGGGTCCAAAGCGCTGCTGCCTGCACTGCCAGGCCACAGGCTCCGAAGGCGAGGCGGCGGCCAGGATGCGCGTGCGCAGTCTAGGCTTCCTCCTCCCCACGTTCCTTGGGATGCACCTGCGTATCCGGCTCTCGCCCTCCTTTCTCTTTCCTTCGCTCTTTCAACAAATAAAAATGTAAAATAAAGGGCCGCCCTCCTCCCCAGACGCTTCCCCACGGGCTGGTCTCCCAGGACGCTCCGCGTCGTCCTGCACCAGAACCTCGGTGCGCGGTTGCCGCCACCTGGTGGGCGCGGGCCTGAGGCCGGGGTGGGCGGGGCCCGCGTGCGCGTGGGGGGCGGGACCTTGAGAGACTCGGGGTGTGTCAGTCTGCGACCGGGTGCCGCAGCTTCTCCTCGCCCTCGTTGCCTCTAGTCAGTGCCTAGCAACGGGCCGGGAGGACGGGCCCGGCGAAGAGAGAGGAACGGGACGGGGGTGTGGTCCCAGGGACTTGAGACCGACGCCCCCAAGAAGCCCAACGCGCCGGGGGAGAGATGGGGTCGCCCGCGGGAGGGACAGCTCTGGGAGGTGCGGCCAGAGGAGACACGGGCCTGAGCGAGCCAACGGGAACGGGTGGGGTGAGATGGGAGGCCCGCCTGGACCCGCAAGGAGGGCGCTCTGAGGACTGCCCTGAGCGGGGCGCCCCGCACCCCCACCCCGCCCGGCCCCTGACCAGTCCCCTTCCCCGCCACCCGCCCCAGCCTTCCCTTCTCCAGCACAGGCCACACCAGCCCAGCAGCCCCGTCTTCCTTGGACTGCACAGCTTCCCACTAGTATCCGCATAGCGAAGGAGAAAATCGGGGTGGGGGGGGCAGGTGTATTGGGGGTCAAAATGGAGCCTCTCGCTAAGAAGCTCCCAGAATTTCAGGGTTTGTGCCTGCTTTTCTGGCTTGTGCCAAGGTTGGAAGGCTCCCATCGTTAGAGGTTCCTGAAGACGCTCTCTCCCGTCAGTCTGTTCACACTGCAGTACTATCTGCCTTTATTCCATTTAGAAATTTTTATTACTCCATTTTTATTTTATTGCTTTTTTATTCTGAACTTAAATACCGAAAAAAGAGAACATTTACATACACACGTCAGAACACTGAGATTTGCACCCACCTCCTTAGGTTCTGAGATTAAAATGAGATAATATTTGTAAAGCTCTAAGGTTCTATAAATGATAGCTATCATTACTATTATGCAGCTCCAGCTCATAATGCTTGTATCCCAGTTGCTCTTGCTGGCTCCAGACACAGAGCCCTGCAGGCTAGATTTGGCCTATGTCTGGTTGTGCTGAGAGGCTGCTGGTTTGTCAGCCTCACAGATACTGACTTTGCCAGCAGCCTCTTTTCCTATTGCCTTGGAGCCTCAGGTTGATTTTTTTTTTTTTGCAGTTCTGGAGAACATGCCATTTATTGTAATTTCTCCTTGAATCAAGTGATTATTATTCACTTTTTTTTAGGTTTTGCAGGAGTAGCTATAGGGGAGTGGATCTGCCTGCCACTTATTCAAGGAAGCCATCTTGAGTGGAAGTCTTATTCGATTTTGAGTAATAAGAGATGTGAAGAGGTGTTTTACTCTACTATAATAATTAGCTTGTTTTAAGCTTAGGAGGCCATACAATGGTCCCTAAGGTTTCCTTTTCTTCAGCTTTAGGGAGTTTATTTTTGATGAAAAATTTTAAGTTCATTCATAATTCTGAGTCCCTAATTGGAAAAATTCCTAACACATAGGCAGAGGTTGCATAACCTTACATTCATAGCAATCTCTAGTTAATCTCTAGCCCCTTTGCAATTGAGGAAAATCTCAGCTTACTGGAAACATTTGGGTAACCAAACTGCAGGTTACCTTATGATGTCTATAGATAGAAAGGCTTTGGGAGGGGAAGCTAGGGAAAGAGTCAACTTTTGGGGGCTGGGGGTGGGGGGGTCTTCACAGCCTGCACCCTCCTCTCCTAGAGATACCCATAGAGCTGATATCTCCATTCTCTGCTACTGTTGTCTTCCCTTTGCATCGTGCTTGCTCTAACATCTTGAATCCAGACACCCTGAATCTCTTCCTTTTCCCATTCTGAGATAGTTCCTCCCTTATATACAAATGGCTGACCCGGTCTCTAACCCTATGGCTTTGTGTCAAGGAGATGTACAAACCCTGCTCACATTCAGGTCTTATTTATTCAGTGAAAAAGTATTTTGACCTACTCAAAGTACTAAAGCTAAATGGAATGGTTTCAACCTTCCCTCACCCATGAAATCCTTAATCCATCTGCAGCCTCCCTTTCCAGTTGTTATCCAGTTAAAGTTATATACACTATATAATTCAAGTGAGAGAAGGAGTGTGTAGGAACAAAGGCTGAATTCACTTTTGTCAGCGCTAGCTTTCTACTGTTTAAAGGCCAGGTTTCAGTTTGGCACTACAGTAGAAACTTGGGAGCTGAGGATAAATTGACGCTGGATGAAATATACTAGAGACAAAGTTAGTATTTGAATACAGTATCCTTTATTGAAACATAGGTTCATAAATCAGATGATTCCAAACCATACTTCCTTAACACACAACTGATAGTGCAAAGGGTTAAATCCCTGAATTTAAAGAGGGCGATATTTTACACCTTTTCGTATAGTGAAGAAGCAACCTACAAACCCTTAATCTGGTTTAAAAGAATTGGTTTATTGAGCCAAGATTATAAACTGATTCTCTTAGCATCTTAAGATCACAGATTTAGAGCTAGAAGAGCTCTTAGAGGTGGTCTAGTCCTTTGCTCTCATGTTACAGATAAGGAAATTGAGGATCAACAACTTTCGCAAGATCACATAGATAATACCAGAGGCAGGATTTGAACCCAGGTCCTCTGTGCAAGAAAGCAGAGCTCAGCAGTGTGCTCCATCGAACACTGGAAGCCAAAGCTGGAGACAGGGCCAACTTACTGCCTGGCCTCCAGAACCAGAGGCTGTACAAGAGGCTCAAGACCTGCAACCCATGATCTGTTCTTTCTACTGCAATCTGATCAATGACTGGGCAAATAAGGTGACTTCCCAGTCATTTCCACATGATTCTGCTAGAACTCCTGCCATCAGGCTCAAATCCCCCCGCTGGAACTTTGGAGTCTATCCCTGGGACATAAGGTTCTGATATTTGAACTTCTGCCTCATCTTGCCCACAATCAGGTGTCTATGACACATCCTAGCCATCTTCACATCAAGTTGTACCTCCTCAAGCCTCAACCCCTTTCCAGTTCCCTTTTATGGGGTGGCATTAGAATGCAAACTCCTTGAGGGGAGAGACTGTCTTTCTAGCTTGTATTTGCATCCCTTAAACTTAGCACAGTGCTTGACCGACAAGTAAGTGCTTAATTAATATGGGCAGCTAAGTGGGGCAATGGATAGAGAGCCAGACCTGGAGTCAGGAAGACTCATCTTCAGGAGTTCAAATCTGGCCTCAGACACTAGCTGTGTGACCCTGGGGAAGTCACTTAACCCTGTTTGCCTCAGTTTCCTCATCTGTAAAATGAGTTGGAAAAGGAAATGGCAAACCACTCCAGTATCTTTGCCAAGAAAGTCCCACATGGGATCACAGAGTCAGACACGACTCAACAACAATCTATCTGTCACATATGCAATGGCTTTCTCCCCAAAATAAAGCCATCTCTCCATCTTACTAGAACACACCTCTTGTGAATTACAGAACATCATTCAAACTTTTATTTCTGAAATATTTTTTTTGCTCTAGATCAATCATAGACCTAGAGCTGGAGGGAACCTCAAAGTCCTGCTAGTCCAGCCCCATTATTTTAAAGATAAGGAAATAGGGGACCAGAGAAAATAAGTGAGTTGCCCAAGGTCATGTGGGAAGTAAGCATCAGAGGCATGTTTTGAACCCATTTTGACTGTAAATATTTTTAAATTCTTATTGGCCTGAGATTTGTAGGGTAATTGTAGTTTTTTAGGATTTACTTGAATATAAGGGCTGTTTTCCCTCATGTTCTCTTATGTTTTTTCCTCTTTTCCTCCTGCCCCCTCCAATTTTTCTTATATAGAAGGGATAGAGAAAGAGGAATAATCTGTTCACCACTCAATCTGTAATCAAAGTGGTCTGTTCTACACCTTTGTTCCTCCTATCTCTACCAATCTGGTCTCCAACTCTATTTCTAATATTTTCTTCATTTCTATTTTTATCACCACTTATGATCAACTCTCTGAGGTTGAAGTTTTGTTTGCTGGTGACTCTGTTCTCCTTAAACTCCCCTCTCCCATTTCCCCACCTATTTTACTTTTGGTTTTAATATAGCTTCTACACTAAATCTCCATGTGTGTTTGTTAAGTCTAAGTGTTCAACCCATCTTTATATGCTTCAGATAATGGTATGAGATACTTGTTTCCCTACACCTTCCTCTATGTTTGTATTCTTTTCTTCTCACGCTCCCCACACCCCCTTCCTCGTTTCTTCCATAGCATATTCTTTTCCCTTCCTCTTTACTTATTTCTTGAAACCAACAAAACCAAACAAACCCAGATCCAGGCCCTGTGTTTGTCTTATTTACCACATTCTGTGACTTTTGAAGACATTAGAATTCTGAAGGGACACTTATTGCTTCTTCTTCCATTACGATGTAAGTGCTTCATCATTTATCCTCTTCTAATTAC
This sequence comes from Trichosurus vulpecula, assembly GCF_011100635.1. Lineage (NCBI taxonomy): Eukaryota > Metazoa > Chordata > Mammalia > Diprotodontia > Phalangeridae > Trichosurus > Trichosurus vulpecula. The sequence continues at coordinate 22,854,852 of NC_050575.1, read as the reverse complement.
TAAATGTATTTACTTTTCTGGTTTCTCTTCACTCTTGTGTTTACATTCCCAAGTTTTTACTCAGCATCTCTATTCTATTAAAAATCCATATTTTTCCCTTATAGGATCATACTTAGTTTTGCAGGGTTGTTATTCTGAGTTGAGGGATGTGGTATTCTATGTTCTCTTCTTTAATTACTGCTATATCTCATATGGAAGCTAGGTGGCGCAGTGGATATAGTGCCAGGCCTGGAGTCAGGAAAACCTGAATTCAAAACCAGCCTTACTAGCTTACTAGCTGTGTGACCTGGGGCAAGCCACTTAACCCTGTTTGCTTCAGTTTCCTTGTCTGTTAAATGAGCTGGAAAGGGAAATGGCAAACCACTCCAGTATCTGCCAAGAAAACCTCAAAAGGGGTCAGGAAGAGTTAGACGCAACTGAAAAAATGACTAAACAACAAACCTTGGGTGGTTCTGACTGCGGTTCCTTGGCACTTGAACTCTTTCCTTCTGGCTGCTTGTATTATTTTTTCTCTAACTAGGAAGCTCTTGATTTGGGCTATGACATTCCGTGTGGTTTCAGTTAGAGGTTTAGGGCAGTGATTGGTAGATGCTTTTTCACTCTGCTTCTAATGGTTCTAGGTGGTTTTCTTTTATGATTTCTTGAAATATGGATTCTGGATTTATGTTTGTTCAAGATTTTCAAGGATTCCTTAACGATATTCCTCAAGGATACTTATCTCTCCTCAACTTGTTTTCCGGGTCAGTTATTTATGATAATAGACATCTTACATTTTCTATTTTTTCGTACTTTTGACTTTGCTCTAATATTCCTTGCTGTTATTGAATAATCAATTTATATTTATTCCATTCTGTTCTTTAGGAAAGAAATTGGTACTGTTCTATTCTATTGCCCTGATAGGCCCCACTGAGATGCTTTCCAGAGAAGCTGCAGGTCTTGGGCTTCTGGCACAGCCTCTGGATCTGAAGGCCAGCATTGAATTGGCCCCATCTCCTGCTTTGACTTCCGGTGTTCTATGGGGCACACTGCTGAGCTCTGCTTATCTGTGAGGGGTTGGTCTGTCATTACTTCAGTTCTGACAGGCAAGAGCTAAGATCTGGCTTCAGGATCCATTATTGGAGCTGGCACTGGCTTATAACACTACTCTTATTCAGAGCACTGGCACGTTTCAGGGCTGTTTATGGAAGTTCATGGGAATTAGCACTGGCTACCCTTCCTCTTCTAGATTCCTGCCATGTTATTAGAATTGGAGAGGATTTTCTGGCTCAACCCCATCTCTGCCTCTGCTACTTCCCAGTTTACTCGAACTAGTGCCGGCTTCCCTAGTTGTAAGCCTCTACCAGCCTCTCTACCCTCATCCGGCTGTGTGTGTGTGTATGTATGTGTGTGTGTGTGTGTGTGTGCAATTTTGGACTGGGTGGAAGAACTAAATTTTTTGAGATTTCTTTATAATTGGTTTTTCTGGGGCCATTTTCAGATATTTGTTGGGGTTCCTATGGGAGATCTAGGCTTCTCTATGACTTTCCACATGAGCATCTTAACCCCAGTCATCTTATCCCTGCTTATCTCTTTTTAACCAGGACTATTTTTACTGTTGCTTCTTTTGATATCATTACTGCCAGCCCTGCTTTTTGGTATTTGCCTCAGCCATGATAAATTCTACCCTGGCCTATCGTTTGAATTCCTGGCGAATCTTTGTTTCGTGTTCTTATCATAAACAACATATTGTTGGATTCTGTTTGTAATTCATTCTTCTGCCCTCCTCTGTTTGTTCACGCATAAATATGAATTCGTCACATTCATGGTTAAGATTGTTATTCATGTTCTTCCCTTCTCTTGTATCATATTATAATTTTTCCTCTTTTGGCTCTCTTTATAAAGGAAAAGCTCAGGAAAGACAGAGAATGGCACCAGTGCTAGTAATCTATAGCTGGAGTAGCTGGATCATACTTCTGTGACCTTCCTCTTTGGGGTCAGATCAATGGTTCTCTTATTTTTTCTCCTTTAAATCTCCAGCCTTCTGAAGTTGAAGTTTGTTTTACTTAAGAATCTTTCTTCCCATTCTTTACTCTCTTTTAGACCCTCTCCCACTTCTCCTTGTCTATATCAATTTCCATGTTGAAATGAGTGTATTTCTACACTAGATCTCCATGTATTTTCAACACTCATCAGCTACTAAACATTTATTAAATTCCTACTGTATGCCAGGCACTGTCCTGGAGATACAAAAAGAGGCAAAAGACAGTCCCTACACTCAAGGAGCTCACAATCTAATGGGGGAGACAAGCAAACAAATATGTACAGATAAGCTATAAACAGGAAGAACAGGAAATGAAATAGAGAAGGCACTAGAAGTAAGAGGGATCAGGAAATTTTTTCTGTAGAAGATGGGATTTTAAGTTATGTCTTAAATGAATACAGGGAAGCCAGTAGGTAGGAATGAGGAGGGAGACTATTATAGGCATGGGGGACAGCCAGAGAAAATGCCTGCTGAGAGATGTTGTGCCTTGTTTGTGGAAGAGCAAGGAGGTCAGTGTCACTAGAACAAAGTATATGTGGAGAGGAATAAGGTATAAAAAGACTGAAAGTAGAAGGGTCTAGGTCAGGGGTGGGGAACCTGTGGCCTTGAGGCCACAGATTTGTTCTGTGAAGTTTGGATTCAGTCAAAGGGCCGCACTTGAGGATCTAAAGGACCACATATGGCCTTGAGTCCAAAGGTTCCCCACCCCTGGTGTAGGTTATGAAGGGCTTTGAATGCCGAACAGAGGATTTTGTATTTGATCCCAGAGGTGATAGGGAGCCACTGGAGTTTATTGAATAGGGGGATAGTATGGTGGGACCTGTGTTTTAGGAAAATCACTTTGGTAGACAAATAAAGAATGAATTGGAGTGGGGAGAGACTTGAGTCAGCCAGACCCACCAGCAGGCAGTCGAAATAGTCTAAGCATAAAGTAATGGGGACATCCACCAGGCTGATAGTAGTCAGTATCAGAGGAGAGAAGGACTATATTGAAGAGATGTTGCTAAGGTGAAACTGATTGGCTTTGGCCACAGATTGAAGGATGAGAGAGATAGGAATGAGGGATGAAGGATGACACCTGGGCTGTAAACACTTTACCTCATACCTAGTAAACTGGCAATGATGACAAAAGCCTGATTGGAGAGGTTGTGAAAATATGGGCATACTAATGCATTATTGGTGGAGTTGTGAATTAGTACAACCATTTTGTAAAGCAATTTGAAATTGTGCCCTAAAATGACTAAAAGTGTCAGGGTTGTCTCGATTTGTATTTTTCTTATTGTTAATGATTTGGAGCATTCCTTCATATGGTTAATAGTTTGCAGTTTTTGTTCTGAGAACTGTTTGTTCATATCGTTTGACTACTTACCAGGTAATTTTCCAAAGGTCTTTGCCACCATTGTGGATTATATCCAGCAGAGGTTTCCAATCAAAGGGGGATTCCCTATAGGTGATGAAATACTCCAAATGCCAGACTTACACAAACTGATGCTGAGTGAAGTGAGCAGAACGAGGAAAACATTGTACACAGTTACAGTAACATTGTACGATGACCACCTTTAATAGACTTGGCTCTTCTCAGCAATGCAATGACCTAAGACAACTCCAAAAGACTCATAATGGAAAATGCTATCTACATCCAGAGAAAGAACTATGGAGTCTGAATGCAGATCAAAGCATACTATTTTCACTTTTTTTCGTTTTTTGTTTTTCATGGCTTTTCCCTTTTGTTCTGTTTCTTCTTTCACAACCCGACCAATGTAGAAATATGTTTAATAGATTGCACATGTGTAACCTATATCAGATTGCTTGCTGTCTTGAGGAAGGGGGATGGGAGGGAAGGAGAAAAATTCAGAACTCAAAATCTTATAAAAGTGAAGGTTGAAAACTATCTTTACATGTCATTGGGAAAAATAAGATACTGTTATGTAGGGAAAAGAAGGCTGTTTTTATTATGTGTAATATCTAAGAATGATGGGTGTTACTGTATTTATAATGTAATATTTGATTATTTTTCTTTATAATCTTCTTGGTTGCATATGTTTGTGTGTGATAAATGATAGGCAGAATGTACTTGGCAGAAAAAACTTGTATGTGAAAGGTTGCTGGCCTCTGGTTGTTGGCCTTGAAACCCATCTGATTCAAAATTGACTTTACTTACAGAAATGAGTCGCAGAATGGGAAGGTAAGAAACCCAGCTGAAGGCCATCTAAGAGACGAATCTCATGGGTTCAGATGAGAACAACCACCTTATAACAGCATAGTATTCTTGTTGGAATGTCATGAATTTTCTTTTTTTAAAAAAATAAATGTCAGATTTAGTGAAGAGTAATTGCAATTAAGAGCTGAGCTCTTAATTGAAGAATTTTAAAAACTTTAACTTTAAAAAACTTTTAACTTGGAAAACACCAGTTGAATGAGCTTTTCCATATATATAGTACAACAGAGAGAGTTATACATGAAACTGTGAATCTATTACACCTTGATTTTCCTTTAATAATACATTCAATATGTAACTTTTAAAGCTGCCATAATTTTCTCATTTCCTTCTGGTCTTCCTCTTGTTCTCTTCTGTGTACTAAAAATGCTCCAATGACCCTCTTTTCTTCCTTTCTTTTTTATTTATGATAACCTTATGTTTAGCCCCTTTCTCTCACCTCCCCTTGCCCCGCCCCCCCAAAATGGAGGAAGATAAAAGAACAAAACTCTTGTAACTGACATGCAGTTAAGCAAAACAAATTCCCACATTGACAGTGTCTGAATCCGTTAATTCTGTAAGGAGGTAAGTACCATGACTCCCCATCAATTACCTAGAATTGTGGTTGGTTAGTGTATTGATAAGAGTTCTTAGCTCTTTCAAAGCTGTTTTTCTTTTCAATATTACCATTATTGTATGAAGTGTTCTCTGGGCTCTGTTTACTTCACTCTGAATGAAGTGATACTAGTCTTCCCAGGTAGCAAAATAATGTGCCATTACATTCATATACCACAATTCGTTCATCACCTTTTAGACATTGTACATGCTTTAAATGATGCCAAGCAATTCTCTGAATTGGGACCCTATCTATAAAAAAAATCTTTTTACAAAAATTGAAAATCCACCTTTTTTTTCTCCCCTTGCCCTGCCTCCCATTAAAAAGAGAAAGAAAAACAAAACTCTTGTTGCAAATATGTATAGGCAAACAAAACAAATTCCCACATTGGCCATGTCCAAAAAAAATGTGTCTCCATCTGTACGTAATCCATAATTTCTCTGTTAAGAGATACGTAGCATGTTTCGTCATAAGTTTTCTGGAATTGTGATTGGTCGTTGTGTTGGAGTACTTAAGTTTTTCCAAGTTATTTCTCTTTCTAATGTTGTTACTATTGCATAAACTATACTAGTTCTGCTTACTTCATTCTGTATCAATTCATATAAGTCTTCCCAGGTTTCTCTGAAACCCTTTCCTTCGTTACTTCTTATAAGCACAATAGTATTCCATTGCGTTCATATACGATAACTTGTTTAGCCACTCCCCAATTGATGGACACCCCTTTAATTTCCAACTTTTTGTCACCACAAATAGAGCTGCAATAAATATTTTCTCTACTTATGGGTCCTTTTCCTCTTTCACTTATCTCATTAGAGTATAGACCTAGTAATGGTATCACTAGGCCAAAGGGTATTTAGTTTAATCACTTTTTGGACATAGTTCCAATGGGTTTTCCAGAATGGCTGTGTCAATTAACAGTTCCGCCAATATTGCACTAATGTAAATATTATCCTGCAACTTCTCTAGCACTTATCATTTTCTTTTTTGCAAACATTGCCAATTTGATAGCTATGAGGTGATGCCTTGGAATTGCTTTAATTTCTCTACTGCTGATTTAAAGCACAGGTATCAAATATGCAACCAAGAGCCCACATGTAAGCCACAGCACTCTTAAATGTGGCCTGAATCAAATTAAATTATAGCTCCTATATGATTTTAAGGTGCTGATGCATTAATAATAATAATAATAATTACACACACACACACACACACACCTGTGTGTTTTTCTCTATGTGTCCCAGAGGGATCCTTAAGTACATTTTAGTGATTCTATTTCTGTGAGTTTGTCCACTGATTCAGAGCATTTTTTCATATAGTTATTGATATCTTAGATTTCTTTCTTTGAAAACTGCTGGTTCGAATCCTTTGACCATTTATCAATTGGGGAATGACTTATTCTCTTAAATTTCAGTTTCCTGTGTATCTTAGAAACTTATTGCAGAGATTTTTTTTCCCCATTTGCCTGCTACTCCTCTAACTTTAGCTACATTGGTCTTGTTTGTGCAAGACTCTTAAATTTTATGTTTAAAAAATGGTCTATTTTTACCTCTGTGGTCATCTCTATGTGTGGTCATGAACTCTTTCCCTATTCATAGATCTGACAGGCAATTTCTTCCTTGCTCTTCTAACTTGCTTATAACTCTTTATGTCTAAACGCATTCCCCATTTGTAATTTATCTTGGTTTATGGTGTTAGATATTGCTCTAAATTTCATATCTGCCAGACTGCTTTCCAGTTTTCCCCGTTACCTCAATAACTGGTATCTTTGGGATTATCAAACACAATGCTTCCGTGCTCATTTGTGTCTGTATAACTAATCTGAGTAATCTATTCCATTCACTAATCTCTTGCTTAACCAGTATCAGACTATTTTGATTATTGATTTGTAGTACAGCTTGAGATCTGCTAAGTTACCTTCCTTCCAACTTTTTTTCATTAATTCCCTTGAAATGAACTTTTGTTCTTCCATATGAGTTTTATTATTTTTCTAGCTCTATAAAGTAATCCTTTGGTAGTTTGATTGGGTATGGCACTGAATAAATAAATGCATAGAGTTAATATTATTTTTATTGCTCACTCTACCCATGAGCAATTCATATTTCTCCAGTTATTTAGATCTGCCTTTGTGTGTGTGATGAATGTTTTGTTCCTGTGTATGTTTCTGTATGTACTTCCTGTATGTGTCCTGGCAGTTAGACTCCCAAATATGTTATATATTCTGTAGTTATTTTAAATCTCTCATCTTTAAATCTCTCTTACTTTTGGTTTTCATAAATACAAAAATGCCGATGACTTGTATGGATTTATTATATATCCTTCAATTTTGCTGACATTAATATTTCAAATTCTCATCCTTTGACTTCAAATTCAATGATCTTCCACTGCACCATATGTACAAAAGCTCTCTTAGAGCTCTTAGACAGTGTTGCTTAGTAGATAGAGTACCAGACTTGGGGTCAGTGAGACTTGGGTTCAAATCCCACTTACGCTCAGTTTGAATTCTGCCCCCTCAAACCCATAACCCACAATAAGTAGCAGACAAATTCTGTCTAGCCACATGAAAGAAAGGGAGGGGTTGAGGTGGGGGTGGTGATATGTGGAGATGCAGCTAGTTATGGTCTTCTATAATTTCCCTCTTATCTGAATTCTGGACTCCTCTATTGTGCCCCAGGAACCAGTTCACAACTGCAAGATCACTTCAGCTCTGGAACTTATACTCATCAGTAACCTCAGCCTCTGGGGCCCCTCCCTCTGACTTGAGGGTGGAGACCTCATTCCCAAACCTCCATTTAAGGAGGGCCCCCAGGCCAGCCATGTCTTCATTTCCTACCAGGCTGTAGTTTTCCAACATGCTGCTAGTTACCCTCCCCACCTTCAGCTTCCTTTTGTACATTGATTTGCCCCTTCCTTACAATTAGACTGTAAATTTCTTGAGGACAGGGACTTTCTTTTCCATATTTGTATCTCTAGTACTTACTTAACACAGTGCCTGGCACATAGTTTGCTCTTAATAAATGTTTATTGACTGAGTGGTGAATTCCTTTGTCATCTTTAATGAAATTGTTTCTATGATTTGTTCTTTGACCCACCCATTCTCTAGGATTAAGTCATTTAGTCTCCAATTAATTTTTAGTAATTTCTTCAGTAGCCCTTCATTTAATATTATTTTATTGCGTTGTAGTCCATAAAAGATGCATTTAATATTTCCGCTTATTCTGAAGTCATTTTGACTAAACACATGTCAGTTTTTGTAAAGTTGACATGCACAGCTGAGAAGTATATATGCTACTTTCTATTCTCATTCAATAATTTCAAGTGATCTATCATATTTAACTTTTCTAAAATTCTGTTCAGGTCTTTTACTTCATTTCTCTTTTGGTTAGATTTATCTTGGTCTAAGATTAGCTCAAAAGGGGTACTTGATTTAGACAGAAAGGGCAATATCATAAGCAAATTAATGGAACATCCAAAAAATTACCTGTCAGATCTATGAATTGGGGAAGAATTCATGACCAAACAAGAGTTGGAGAGGTTCATGGGAGGTAAAATAGATATTTTTGATTATGTAAAATTAAAGTATTTGTACAAACAAAACCAATGCATCTAAAATTAGAAGCAGGAAACTGAGGGAAAAAAATCTTTGCAGCAAATTTCTCTAATAAAGGTCTTATTTTTAAGATATATAAGGAACTAAATCAAATTTGAAAAAAAATGGGGGCCATGCTCCAATTGATAAATGGTCAAAGGAGAGGCAGTTTTCAGAGGAAAAAAAATCCAAGTTATAAATAGCCTTATGAAAAAATGCTCTAAAACACTAATAATGAGATAAATGCAAATTAAAACAAGTCTGATGTACTACCTCACACCAACCAGATTGGCTAAGATGACAAAAATGGGAAATGTCCAATATTAGAGAGGCTATGGGAAACAGGTACACTAATACACTATTGGAATTGTATACTATTCCCACCATTCTGGAAAGCAATTTGGAACCATGCCCAAAAAGCTATTTAATTGTTCATACTCTTTGGCAGTGATTCCATTACTAGGTCTACACCCCAAAGAGATCAAAGAAAGAGGAAAATGACCCGTATGTGCAAAAAATATTTCTAGTTGCTCTTTGTATGGTGGCAAAGAATTGGAAATTAAGGTGATACCATCAATTAGAGAATGGCTGAACAAGTTATGGCATATGAATATGGTGGAATACCATTGTGCTGTAAGAAATGATGGAGAAGGTTTTGGAAAAGTTTGGGAAGACTTGTATGAACTGATAAAAAGTGAAATGAGCAAAACCAGGAAAACAATTTATAAAATAATAGCAATATCAACTTTGAAAGACTTTGTAACTCTCTGATCAACCAAGGACTCATGATAAAACATGCTGTTCACCTTCAGAGCAGATGGTCTGAGTCCAAATTAAAGCATATTTTCTTTTTTTCTTTTTTCTTTTAAACATGGCTAATGAGAGAATTTGACTATACATATCTATAATGGGTTTTATTTTTCTTGCCTTCTTAGAGGGAGGAAAGAAGGAAGTTACAAGGATTTGAAACTGAAAATAAAATTGAACTAAAAAAACAGAAGCAAGCACTAGGATTCATATTCCAAGTAAGTATAATGCCTTTTAAAAAATTATTGGTCTGAGGACATAAATTGAGGCTTTTCACTATTTTAATTTTACTATTTCTCCCTGTAACTCATTTAGCTTTTCTTGTGAGTTTTCAGATGCTATGCCATTTAGTTTATATAAATTTAATATTGATATTCATTGTCTACGGTACCTTTCAGCAAAATGTATTTTCCCTGATTATCTTTTAAGTCTATTTTTCCTGTTGCTTTGAGATCATGATTGCTACCCCTGCTTTTTTTTTTTACTTCAGCTGCAGCATAATAGATTTTTCTCTAGTCCCTTATTCTAACTGTGTTCATTTTTCTGTTTCAAATGTATTTTTTATACACACGTTGTTGGAGTTTGCTTTCTAATCAATACTAATACTCTTTTCCATTTTATGGGTGATTTTGTTCCATTCACATTCAGTTATGTTTGTTAATTGTATATTGTTTTCAATGTTATTCTTATATTCTTTTTATTGTTTTCTATCCCAACTTTATACAGTAAAGGTAGTGAAAGACACACTGCTCAACACCAGTGCTCTGGGTTTAACGCAATCTGCTTCCTACTCCCTTACATCTCTTTCTTGTTCACCTAGCACCTAATCAGAAGTTCTTATCCTTTCAACTCCTCTTTGTGATCCATCCTCCTTAGTTTTTTTTTGCTTAATTCATCTTTAATTTGCTTAATCTACCCTTTCTCTTGTTCCATCCCCTCTTCCTTCTTTTTCCTCCTGTTTTCCTGCTGAGTGAAATGAATTTCTGAACCCAACTGTGTTTGTGTATTTGTTCCTCCTTTTACTGGTTCAAATGAAAATGAGATTCAAGTGGCACTTGCTCCCCACTTTCTTCCTTGTATGTGGTCTTCTACCTGCACATTCTGATTATATGAGATAATTTCCCCCATCCTGCCTGTTCCTACCCTCCCTTACCTCTGTTCCTCTTCCCCTCCCTTTCTTCAAGATCATCCAAACATAACAAAACCACCCCCAGGCCTTCTGTCATTCAACTTCCTCTATAATGCCTGATGCTAATAGGTTTCTGAGGGAACAGGTATCGTTTCCCCATATTAGAATGTAAACAGTTTATCCTTGTTTACTTTCTAATGATAGCTTGCTTATGTTTGCTTACCTTATATTATGTTTTTCTTAACTTGTATGTTTTTATTGTTTCAAAGCTCTTGTCTTTTCATCAAGAATGCTTGAAATTCCTCTATTTCATTAAAGATCCATTTCTACCACACACACCTCTTTTCCCCCCACCCCCACATTTAATAATATACTCAGCTTTGCTGAGTACATTATTCCTGTTTGTGTAAGGCTATACTTTTTACCTTTTGGAAAATCATAGCCTAATGTCTCGGCTCCTTTATAGTAGTAGTGGCTGCTAAATCTTGTGTGGTCCTTACTGTGGCTCCTCAGTACTTGAATTCTTTTTTTCTGGCTACTTGCAGTCTTTTTTTTTCTTGACTTGGAAGTTTTGGATTTTGGCTCTAATGTTACAGGTAGTTTTATTCAGGGTTTTCTTTAAAGAAATGTGCCTTCTTTTTATTTTCATTTTGTCCTCAGGTTCTAAGAAATCTAGGCAGCTACCTTGAAATATATCTTGGTTCTTTTTTTTGGTCATAGGTATAAGTACTAAGCAGTACAGTTATTCTTAAATTCTCTCTCCTCAATGTTTTCCAGAGCAATTGTTTTTCCTTATACTACCTTACATTTTATTTTTTTTCAGTCTTTTGACCTTGTTTTTAATATTTTTGCTGTCTCATGGAGTTATTAACTTCTATTTGGTCACCCAATTTTCAGGCAGTCTGTTGCTTGGGTAAAGTTTTGTACTTCTTTTGCCAAATTGTTAATTCTCAACAATATTTTCTTTTATAGGGCTCGATTCTTTTCCAATTTTTTACTCCAGAGCTCTCGTTTCATTCATAAAACTTTTTTTGTAAGCTCTTACTTCATCTCTTCCAAGAATTCTAATTGAACTGGTGTCCAAACTGTGTTTTCCTTTGAGCCTTATGCTTATAGATGTTTTGGACTCATTCTCTTTTGGAAGAGTTTGTGGGTTGAGTATTAGTGTTACCATAATAACTCTTTATGATGGGATTCTTTTTTTATTTGCTCATTCTTCCACCCTATTTCTGAACTTAGGACTTTTTTTAAGAGCCAATGTATATTTCTAGAGGGAATGTCTAGGCCATGCTTGTGTTCTTTTTGGTCCTGCTACTGTTTTCTGGAGATAATAAATAATATGTTATTCCAGGATCTTAGAGAGCTCAGGCTGGGGATCTGGTAGCTTTAAGTGCTCTAAAAGTGGTCTGATGCAGGGCAAAGTCTGAGAGCTGCTCTCCTGGTCTGAGCTCTGCAAATTCCTGACCTCGGTTTGGGTCTGAGCAACAAAGCTGTGGGATTACCCCTGATGGAAGTTCCAGTAGACTGCTTCTAGGCTCAGCCATCATCAGCCAGCTAGAAAGCTTTGCATGTTCAGAGTGATAGAACTTCAGGTTCCCTTTTGTTCTGGGGTTCATGTCCTGGTTATTCCACTACAGACAAGGACCTAAAATTCAGATCCCACTGCTGGGGTTTGGGCCACACAGCTGGCATTCTCTTCTCTATTCTTTGCTTAGCAGATAGCCTAGGACCAGAGACCACTCCTTGCTCTCAAACCTTCCATAGGCATGGGTTCTCTCCTCAGTTTTGCACTGAATCTGTGACCTAGCACTGGGCAGTGACAGAGCTGCCAGTTGTCAATTGTTTCTGCTCCCTAAACAAAGTTAGCTCCCTGTGTATGGGTCTAGGACCTTTTCTTGGCCTGTTGAACAACCACAGGAAGTTCCCTCATTCAGTCCCTATGGTGGAAAGCTTTGTGGGGATTGCTCTTGGCAAGATGCTACATCAGTATCCTTAGACCTCTTTGTACTTCTGTATTGAACTGGGCTGGGAAAATTACTTATTTTGATTTTTTCCCCCCAGTTAGGTCTCTGTCTGGCATTTTTTTAGTATCTTTCTGGAATAGTACTGTGGAAGAACTCAGCTATACTGTCTTGCTACTGTGCCATCTTGGTTGGTCCTTTTTGCTATGAAATTTCAAAACAGGTGGTATGTATCATTTTATTACCATAATTTTTTGAGCTCTTAATAAATGATTTTGGCATCTGAAGGCAAGTATCCTTGGTATATTTAATATTAGAAACAAGAATAAATAAAATGAGAAAAAATAAGGAGAACCTACTTCAAGTCCCTTTGGGGGAGAAGGAAGTAGATAGACTAAACTGTCTCTGTAACAGGAAGGAGAAGAGCAGAGAGGTGGGGCTTAATTTCCAGAAAGGTCAACAAGCCCATATGGTTTTTTACCCTTGGCTGAAGTTCCAGTAGACTGCTGCTAGACTCAGTCACTGTCAGCCAGCTAGAAAGCTCTGCATGTTCAGAGTGACAGAACTTCAGGCTCCCCTTTGTTCTAGGGTTATTGCTCTGATTATTCCATTACAGGCTTCAGAATAGGGGGTGGGAAAAGTCTTTTTGGTCCCAGAAAATACAGAGATTTGAGGCATGCTAGTTGTCAGGCCCCTTGTCCTGAGTATAATCTAGGGCAGGGCTGTCCAAAATGTGGCCACTGGGCCACGTGGCCCTCAGGGCGATTTATGCTATCCACCTACAAGCAAAGAAATTTACATAAATGAAGCTGAGCTATGGGCAAAGCTCTCACTAAAATGGCAAATCAAAATATATTGTCTATTGTTTCAGTAAAAACCTAAGGTTGGACAGCCCTGTTCTAAGGGAAAGAAATTGAAAACCCAAGGTCCACTGTCTCTCAGCAACCAGTGCTCTTTTGCCTTCTAGCTGTCTCTGATTTGCTCCCTGCACTGCTTACATCTTCACACATGCTCCAGTCCACCTCCTCCTCTCTCCCCATCCCAACCCTCCCTTCCTTTCATATGGCTGGGCAGGATGAGTATCTGCTGCTGCTTGTGGGTTGTGGGTGTGAGGAGGCAGAGTTCAGGTTGAGCCTAGGTAGAATTGGAACCCAGATCTCCCTGACCCCAAGTCTGGCATTCCATCCACTACGTAATACTGCCTAAGAGCTCTAAGAGAGCTTTCAAACATATGGTGTTGTAGAAGATCACAGGATTTGGAGTTAAAAGACCTAGATTTGGATCTTGGCTCTCATACTTACTATTCTCTTGACTTTGGATAGGCCACTTAACGTCTGTGTGCCTTGTTTCCTCACCTGTAAAATGAAGGGATTGGACTAGATTCACCTCTGATCACCTTCAGCTTTAAATCTGTGACCCTACAAAACTATGAAGACAATCATGGCACAGTCAAGATAATTTAACCTCTACTGAAGGTATCCCATAACCTTAGAGGAGATGGTACAGTCCCATTTTGAAAACCCCTGTTTGCTGAAAGAAAAGGTGGGACTGGGGTCTTGCCAGGAGCAGCCATACTACTATTCAGGATTTTGATTTGGTTCAAGGAGGAAATCAGATGATGTATGTAGTTGGGGGATTGCTTATCTGTCAAAGGGTAAACCTACCCATTAACCAAGACTGATTTTGGTTTTTCTTTTTAAGAAAGTTTAAGGATGACTAGGCAGGGGCAGGGGAGAGAAGAGAATAAATCTAGATATGTTAAGAGAACTAGGGAACACTAAGACAACTAAGAGAGCACATGTGTTTAAAAAGAAAAAAAAAGCAAACCACCACATCCCCTGGTAGGAATCTGTCTTTTTTATTTTCATCTCTTTACAGGTAATACCACCCATGATGATATTTGCTATGTATCATCACTGTACTCCTACAGAGCTGCTGAGAATGCAGAAGGTCATCCTAGGAAGGCTTCCCTAGGATCTTTTTTACAGCAACTCTGGTGGACTTCTTATTCCCTATAAGCAAGGGAATTTGGGGAGTTCTAGGTTGGTTTGTTTGGGTTTAAGCAGCTATTTACCAAGTAAGACTACAAAGCACAGATGCACACAAAGGATCTGTCTGCACATGAATTAAACTATCTGCATGTCTTATGAAGAATGCAACAGTGGAAAATAGACCTTAAATATTCAAAATATTATTAAACCAGAATCCCACTTTTAAAAGATGATTAAATTAACTTTACAAATATTTTAGACGGCACTATAATGATAATTTTTCTCTCATTTTTAAAATACACACTGCAAAAATATTTCTACTTTTCCATTCTAATAATACTGTACATAAAAAGCTATCAGATTGCTGTAATTTACACACACATTCTCTCAGCTGTCTTTTTACTCACCCATATGTTTAACCTTTATTCAGGCTTTAGACCATATTGATCTGGCACTTAAAATAAAAAGGTAGTGGTTTTGTGTTTTATTTTAAAGGGGAATGATAGTCTTCCTTAGGGAAATGATTTGTTAGTAAGGCAAAATTATGCAACATGAATAGAACAGAAAAAGTCTATGAAATGATGATGAATGATAAGAAGTCACCAGGAGCAATTTCTTTTGGGGAAAGGGTCACAACCAAGCTAAGAAGTTTCTTGCCATGTGACAGTGACATACATAACTTTTCTTTTAGCTTGGCAGCTCCTGTTGCTATTCAGCAATCTTGGCATTTCAGGATTGTGAGGTTATAGGCTTGTTAGAAAGCAGAGATTCTTTAACCGTATTTGAATGATTTGTACTCCACTGGGATGGACATCATGGTGTTGTCGCCTTTGTGATGGGGGCTGGGCAACACCTGAATTTCCCTGATGTGAATCTGAACCAGTTTGTACTTTGGGCTGATGATATTATTAAAGTAAAGAGTTTGCTGATGTTCTAATTTTTTTTCTTTACTTTTTTAGAAAAACAAAATCTCTTCACTCCAGTTCCAGGTTATGGTGCTATCCAACTGTCCCCGTCTACTAAATGAGCTGCCTCAGAGGAATCGCTCCTGCCCCGTCGGATTCTTGACCAGGCAGTTGCAGCAGCACTGTATGGCTTGCCACCAGCTACTGTACTTTAAGGGCTCCACGTTGGACTTTGTGATCATCCCCTTACAGCTGGAAAGGTAGAAAGCACAGGTAGGAATCAAAATCACCCCAGACCAGCTTCTCCAACAGTTGCTCTATGGCCATCACCCCTCCCAATAGCATGCAAGCCTCCTTTGTGTTCTTGAAAGTGCTCATACCACAAAGGTGCTGATGCATCAAGAAAATTCAGCCTAAGTTTGTTCTCCTTGATGTAGACTGCTCCTCCTCCAAGGGTCTAGGAGGTCAGACTACAGGATTAAAACAGCTTCTCTGCTATTATACCATGTGCTGGGTCTTTGTTTCTTTCTTGGTCATCAAAAGTTCACCTTAGATGGAGGAAAGTTGTGGTTAAGAGACTTGTCTTGTTCAGAGTAAGGCATTGTCTGACATGGGGTTAGGATTGGAATGTAATTCCTAGATTCATTTCCCTACCCCCAGGGATGCAACTGTGGGAACTAAACAGAAAGGAGAAAGCGAGTCTGACACTTAAGAGTCCCTTATGATGAATGTGTTAAGATGAAATATGCACATTAGGGTGATGGCCATTTTATTGATTTTGTAGATGAATGTGCTTAAAATGGAAGATTAATTGCTTTTTTTGGTTAAAGATGAAGAAGCTGTCCTAAAATCAGACACATCCAGCACCCATGTGAAAACCCTGGTGATGTGGGTACAATGCTTCCTTTCTGAAAGTAAGGTAGCATAGCTTTAGTCATGGCTGCACTATTTCTTTGTAGTTCAGCAGCTAAAAAGGCTTTCCGTCTAGTACCACATGTATATTTAACTTTCCAGTTAGACTCCCTGCTCCTATTTTACAAGTACCTTTTTTTTATCATTGCCATGAAGGGCAGAATTCATACGCCCAGGGAACAAACTAAATCTGTTAACTTCCAGTTCTGATGCAGCTCTGATTTCTTCAGTTGGAGCATCTATGTAATGTAAGATGGAGAAGTCATAAGAAAGCTTTTACCCTGAAACATACTAGAAAATCATAGCTGGGGAAATGGCCATTATTAGAATTTATAAGGCAGCCAATAAAGCTACTGAAAATGCCATTTACCTGCCCCCAAGAGACTTTGGGTGGTCCTCTAGTCACTCGAGCCTCTCTAAGCCCTAGATTTCTCATCTGTAAAATGAAGATAATAGTATCACAGGATTGTTGGGAAGATCAAATGAACTGTATGTAAAGAAAGTGTTATAGACCTTCAAAGTGTTATTACGTGGGTCACTTGGCATTATTATCATTATTATATACCTTTTCTGCTTAGTGCTTCCTTGGGAGGAAATCTGAACATAAAGCTAGAGCAAACCAAGTCCCACACAGAACAGAATGACCACGGCCTCTCCTAAGGACAATGAATGGCTTTCTTAAGTAGCTTTTCTATCTAGATTTTGAAGGTCTCTTTGGGGCGACAATTCTTGACCTTTCGAGGCTGCACCAACACTTTTTGTACTGTTTCCATAGTCAAACTAGATGGTTATGGAAATACTTCAAAAAGAAGTCCCAATGATTCTAGGAGTAAGAGTTGAGAGAGACCTAAGAGATCAAACCTTAAATACCTTGGTAAATTTGTTCAAATGGGACCAAATCACTATGGATAGATACAGTGCACATATCACTTGCTCAGTGGTCATTTATATCCTCTCATCACTAAAGCTAAGTTACACATTGTAAACAAGGGAATTATGTAATCACTTACAGAAACAGAAACAAGTTTTTACTCTGTTGCTAATTGTGTACTGCTCCTTGATGGTTTCAGATCACTTCGCTTATAACAATTGCTCTAGCCAACAGAAAGGGGCATTATTAAAGGATACATTAACTGTGTGTTGGCAGAATTTGAAAAGAATAGCATATAGCACACATTTACCCAAAGGAAAGGAATAGTTTTTTTCTCTTTTTTCTTTTTTCCCCCAAACCATTACCTTTCTAAGCGTTCAATACCAAAGCATCATTATTTACTTGTTCTCTCTAGCAAGCAATGCTTTAGTCTTTGTATAAGTATTGAATGAATTCCAACCAAATATTCAGAGGCTAGTAAAGTTATTGGCTATGAATTCTGTCCTTTTGCACATATCAACTCTTGAATATCTGAACCAGGAGCCATAGGAGTACCTGGAAGAGGCCAGAATTTAATTGTACCCAAGGAGCTGGCAGACAGGGAGTGACTATTCATGTTCCCTAGTAGGAAGTACGTACTCTAGGGTTGGCTAAGTAACCTCTCTTTTTCCTCTTTGCTCCCTCCCTAGTTTTATATAGTCAAATGTAAATGCATCACAATTTTTTGAGTTGGTCTGGTTGTAAGATCTGCATGGTGCTTTTCTTTAGTTTTACTTCACTGTTTTTAGGAAAACAACTTCGATCTCAATGCATACACTTAGTTAGCGAGTCCTGGAATGTTAGAGCTAGACTTTACCTTTAGAAATTATCTGATTTAATACTTTTGTATAGATGAGGAAACTAAA
This sequence comes from Trichosurus vulpecula, assembly GCF_011100635.1. Lineage (NCBI taxonomy): Eukaryota > Metazoa > Chordata > Mammalia > Diprotodontia > Phalangeridae > Trichosurus > Trichosurus vulpecula. The sequence continues at coordinate 22,836,952 of NC_050575.1, read as the reverse complement.
GCCTAGAGATGGGAAGTGACTGGCCAGTTTAGGGCCAGTTAGTAACTAGGGTAGAATAAAAACCCACATCTCCTGATGGTCAGTCCAATGTTTTTTCTGTTGAATTACACAGTTCATTATGGAAAGTTACTTTTGTATAAATTTTAAATGTGATGAAATGTTATCTGAAGTGATTCATTATTAAGCAATTCAAGGCATATACACACACACACATATATATACAGATATATGTATATATGGCATATATTTATATAAGTTTACATAAATATATAAAAGTATAAATAGATTTGTATTTTTTTCCTGCCTGGCTGTGAGGTAGACAGATAGGTAGATAGACATCTAGCTAGCTAGCTAGCTAGCTGGCTATCCGTCTAAATATTTCACAGCTTGGTAGAGAAAACTAGTAACTCTTTCATCTCCTCTTTTAAAAATTGACTATCTTAAGTCATTATTCATCAAATATGCTTTGGTCTCCAACTATCTCCATTAGAGACTCAGTAGAGATAAGAACCACTTGTGACTTCGATATTACTATTTGGGATCATCCCCCTGCTCATTTCAGTCTCACACAGAACATTACTGTGAAGTTGAACAAATCACTCTTCCATAACCATCTAGGCAATGAAAGTGTTATTGTGGTCTAGGCCTGTATATCTCTGGTCCTCTTGATTTAAGGCCAATATCCCAATACATCTGCTCAGGAAGGATGAAAAGGCTCAGTCAAAATGTCTTCCTAGTTAGAAAGCTCCATAGCTTGGCTTTGTAGCTAAGTAGTTCTTTGGATGAATTGTCTACGTTTTAAAACAATGGGCTCAAAACTCAGTGCCTTGGGAGTGACTTTTCCTGCCCTTTTGGTGCCCTCAAACAGTATGCCCACAAAAGGAAAGAATGAAAAGTATTAAATACTTTGCCTTTTGTCCTGACAATCTGTCTTCTATTCTCTTGAATAGCCCTATTTTCTGGAACTCTTGAAATACTCTTAGGATGGTTTGACCACAGAAGTACACACTAGGGGAGCCTCGGACCATTCATTTATAGCTGTACCCTTTTGTTAATTTCCTAGCTGTTTTTGCTTCTTGCTTGAGGCATCAAAGCCAACAGGTCTGATGTGTGTAAATAACCGTCATGCTTGGGAATACCCAAACTAGCCAAGACAAATCATCAGGCAGAGTAGGGGAACCTCTATTGGAGTCTACATTGTATGGAATTGGTCACCACCATCAAAAAGTATAATCCAGGTTGATAAATATAATCCAGCTTAATAAATTCTCACTGAAACCAAATTAACAGAGGATACTAAATTATGTAACCAACATAAAGGGGCTGCTGTGTTGCTAATTGAGCCTTAGGATTCATGCTCAGAACCAGATGCTCTGAGCCTACAGGGATCAGGAAACCTAGTGCTCATGGTCTGTCTGGAATTCCTCTACTGCACACCTTTCCACCATTACATGATAGAATATTTATTCTCAACTTCTGCTTTCTAGGCTTTAATGAATCTTGCAATTGACTCTTCCCTGACATTTACTACACATACCATAAAACCCAAAGGCAGGAGTGCCAGGAAGATTTATACAAAATTAATATTCAGGTTAGGAACAAACCTGCCAGGAGAACAAAACAAAAAACACGTGGAAGGCTTACAGTTGTGTTGGGAAACATTTTCTGGGAGACCTTATTTGTAGAAGTAAAAATGTGACAGCATCCAAGTGCCTTACATATAGTAAACACTTCCCAGATGTTTTTTAATAGGTACATGCACAGAAAAGGAAGGGTGGCATGGTCAAATGGAGGAAGGAGGTCTCAATCAGGCCCTTCCCAAAAGGCCTGATCATAAGTCACCACACAGACTATTGATATGAAGTTATATAGTTCACTAACTATTTTATGTCCATCCCTAGCAGTCTCTGAAGTCCTACTTCCTCTATGAAATCTTCCCTGACTACTCCATGGAAGAGATTGGTCTCCCCCTTTTGTATGAATCTATAATTTTTAGCATTTAATAGTGTTTTATATTGTTCTTTTTTTTAATGTATGTATATATTGTTGGAAGGCAGGGCCTGGGTTTTATCCTTTAGTCTGGCCCCTAGGGCTTAGTACAGGACACAAGAAACTATCAATAAATACTTGTGGACTGGTTGATACTCTCTTCTCCATTTCCCATTTCTTTCCTTCACCAATCAGGAAAATAGCTAAGTAACACAAACAGGCACGCAGCAGGAATCCCACAGCTCTTTTTGCCCTTGAGTATCTAACACTTGCTGCTTCCACACGATCAGGCAAGCACACTATTGTCAAACTCAACACAAATGCCACTGCTCTTGGTTTTTATAGCAAATAAGCATATCTGGTAATGCTGTTAGGTTGGAGAAGTTATTGCCAAAAAAAAAAAGACACCACAAAACTCAAAAAAAAATGTGAAATTTAATAAAAGAAATGAGTACAAGGTGAACAGAAAGGTACCAAAACAGTCAACAAATGAACGTATAAATGAAGCGGTTTGGGAAAGCATGTTAATGTTACAAATCAGAAAGTCATTCTGCTTACCCAATAACACTCATAACATTTAATGCAGACTGTCTCATTCACATTTACACAACACACACGCATAGAAAGTCTGCAAAATTTAAATCATCCAAAATCAGTTTACATGTAAATTTACTTCACAAAAGACATGAGAGGAAAAGCTAAGATGATCCCAAAAAGTATCCTTATAATGCCAGCCAATATGCAGGCGGAACCCTGGACATCCATTCCCCACAAATGACCCCTTGGAACTTTATATGTCAAGAAATAAGAGTCATGTGGATTAGTGTCATACCATAATGGCAGATTGTTAAATAAGATGTAGATTTTCAACTCACCTCATGCACCAAGGACTACTAGTCTGATTCAGTAAAAAAAAAACAAAAAAAACAACTCAGTCAAAAACTCAACAACAAAAGCCCAAATACAAATAAACATAAGAAAATTGATACATGTATAAAAGCTTATGCTGACATGTGTGACTTGCTGAGGGGCAGGTAATAGGTAAGGCTAATAAGACCAAGATTTAAGGTTTCATGAAACAAAGACGGCCTAGATGGAACTTCAAAGTTCACTTTTTTCTGTCAGGAACATCTGGAATCCATGTGCTTGTGGGCAGCCAATCAGGATACAGTTATTTATATCTCCAATCCCTTGGATATCCACATTCCAGACCTCAATATTGCTGGCCTCAACAAGGGCAGTCAGTAGTTGCTGACTGGTCTTCTGGCTCTTTTTCAAGTTCCAAGATTGACACCCACACTCCATCTAGTAATAGACATATTGCTCTATTTTCCTACAGAACCTGTGAATACATTGAACCACTGGGCCTCCTACTTCTCCACAAATTTAGCTGAGAGAGGCAAGTCATGATGATCTTTTCTCAGCAAACTCTTGAATTGGATCTAACATGTTAAAGGAAAGACAAAAGCCCCACCCTAACATGATTGTCTACTACATACAGATTTGCCTTATTTGCTCCTGAGGTCTCCACTTTCACAATAATGTGAATTTAATAAATTCATAAAAATAGCTAACCTCTTCTCTCAAATAACTTGAGAATTAGTATATCTGCCCTATCCCAGGGTGAGCTCAGCTCCCAATACATAGATGCTGCTTCTGGAAACATGCAACAAAAGCCAGGCACTTTTCACGCCACCCTATAAGTGGAAAACTATCCCGGATGAGAGCAAGGGGGAACCCAAGAATATGTTCTGGAAATTGTTAAAACAGGCCGGATGAGTGTATGGGGTGGGAGGGAAGGGGAGGGGAAATACAGAGGGAAGAATAAAGACTTTATTTTTCTTTAGAGACCATCCACTAAAGGTTATACAATAAACCCACATCTCTGCATTGGCAAAAACAAAACAAAACAAAAACACCATTGCCCAAACAATAAATGAAAGATTCTAAAGGCACCAAGGAGAAAGGACATTTGTTTCCTTTCAGCATAATAAGCAACAGTATGTTTGAGTGCCTTGCTCTTTAGGATTTTAACCCCAGTCTTTCCAATATCTGGCAAACCAAACTGCACTCCCCACAGTTAGCTGAGAAAAGTCAGTGCTGCTGACCATTCCTATACTGCTTGTGTAAATCAGACATCTTCATAATTTTTCTTCTGCATTTCAGTCAGGAAAACTAAATTATGACTTTAGAAGGAAATGTTATATCAAGATATTCTTCTAGCTGACTAGCTTCTTCTCTCTAGGTGTATATGGAGCAGACTTTGTATCTCAAGTGATAATAAGCATTTAAAAAGACACAGGGTTAATTATTTTTCCACTTGCAGTAAGTACCACTGGTTATATACTATTATCATCTGCCATTCCATTTACACCAGCAGTAGGAAGGACCCTATTTTATGTATCACTTTTGTCAGTAAAGAAATTCCAAGCACTGTCATAATATGAAGTTTATTACCCATCTCTCTGTGTATATTTTAATAATACATAGGAAAAGCTTAGAGAATTTTAGTGGTTTGTTTTAATGGGAAGTGTGTTATTTGTAAGAAATAATGGGAAGGGATATTACTTGGCTTTATTTGCATCAAGATACAAATTTAGAAGTGTTTAAAAAATTCTTAGGAAAGTTAAACTATGATTAGAAAAATTAAAGCAATTCAAGTGAATCTCACAGCACAGCGCATATACCAGACTGTTTGGTTACACCTAGGGCAGGCACCTTGTAAGTAGCCATCTCAACTTTGAACAGTTAAATACAACGTAGCTGGGGTCGTGGGGCTTCATTAAATCGGCACAAACTGCTCCATCAAGAGATGGTGACACTATAAATGGAAGACCAACCACTGGTTCTGAAAAAAATAAACCTTGTCAGTTTCAGTTCCAACATCAGCTCATTTTTTTGTCTTTGCATGGGGCTTGGGGAGCAGCCCAGCCTGTGGGACCTGACGGGCTGCAGCCCCCATGAGGAGTATTCAGCTTTTGCTGTAAACACTGGAGTCTGTACTGGCTCTCAGTTTGTCCTCACACCATGTTATGGGAGAAGGATCACAAGGTGGTAGGTAACTCAAGCAACTTAACACATGAAAGTCTAAAGTCCATTCGACATGTATATCTGTACGTGCTTTAACTGAAAAATAAAAATAAACAAAAAACACACACATTAAAAGATATGCGGACCAAATCAAAGAGAAGCAAAATACGGCAAGACAAGACAGTGGGAAAGAGCAGTCAGTTTGGCATTTGTGACAACTAAATCAGAGGAACAGCTTCAGTCTGTAACATCCCAGGCTGAGCATCATGGTCTGGTTGGAACTAGCTTTGTAAAAATAGATTAATATTTAACAAGCAATTACAACTAACCAACACCTTTTAATACACTGTCATTAAAAGGAAAGCTGGCGTACTGATGTGGGGCTCCCAGCACTCCCTGCTCGTCATGAGGATGAGAGGGACGGCATTTTCCCCAAAACCCTTAGCCATCCCCACACCACTGCTCACCACTGTTCAAACCGAATGAAGCTCTCTAATATGTCCAGTTAACAATTCAAAAAACAAAAACAAAACTCAACCTGGGCTTCGAAGTTCCAACCCAAATGAAAATGCAAATTAGCTGAGTAAGCAAAAGGCATGAAGAAGCAGGAACCAATACAAGCTATTGGTGCCCCCAGAAGCCACTGATAAGAGTGCATTCTTTTCCCAGCCTTTTCAGAAGGGCTCAGTGACTATCTGACCAGCTAGCCAAGGGATCCTCATCTGCCACTCAACTCAGAACCTAGTGTCATGCTAGCTAGGCCTGGCTGCCCAAACCCTTGTCCTAGGCCAGCCTTCCTCCCAGTCCCTGAGCCCAAGGTGCAAACCCCTTCTGCAGGTTCCCTCAGGTGGTTTTCTGGATGAGGTCATATGCTTTTTCTTTGCTATGCAGGCATTAGTCCCACCCCCAGTATCTTTTTTTAGCAAAGTTAATCCAAGAATCTATACTGATTCCTCCAAGATGGTACCACCCAATCACTCCTCCACTCCGTCTTTCTATGCCAGAAGTAAAATATGCCATGATTCCTTAGGATGCTTCACTAACTACAGCCTATGGAAGAAAATAGCTTTCTGTGAGCATCTGCTGCTAGACAAAGAGAATATGGACACGAAGGCTACTATGGTGGTGAGCTTCCATGTAAATTAAGTGATTGGGGTAAAAGGCAGAAATGAAGCAACCATGAAATCCATGTGACAGAAGAAAAACTGGAGGTTGTCCCTCAGAGGGTAGGTTTTAGATAAATATCACCCTGAACAAAAACAGGGTTTATTTGTCCTGTCAAACAACTGTCCCTAAAACAGTTCTCTATACACCTATGAGGGAATAGCTATATCAAGGGCAAGATCAGGGTAGTCAAATGGGGTGGGGGGAGGAGGGAGACAAAGAGAGAGAGACAGACAGACACACACACACACACACACACACACACACACACACACACAAAGAAGACAGAGAAATGGGGGGAGAGAGAGGGAGGGAGGGGGGAGAGAGAGAGAGAGAGAGACAGAGAGAGAGGGAGAGATAGAGAGAGAGAGAGAGGAGACAGTGAAACAGAGAGGGAAAGGAAGAGAGAGAAGGGAGAGAGGGAGAGAGACAGGGAGAGACAGAGAAAGAGACAGAGAGAAAGTTCCCCAGGAGGCAAAGCTGATCCCTGAGCACAGATATCTTCTCTAGGGCAATGAGTGCTGTGCAAATGAAATCTTCCCTTTGGAACACTGAGCTGGGCTCCCCTAAGCCTGTCCTGTCTCCCTGTACCTCTCAGATTCTATCCTGAAGGCCTTTGACCTTTCTTCTTACACTGAAGAGGGTTGGAGGGTAGAAGAGCAATACAAATAACTAAGAATAGTTGACATTTATGTAGCATGCTAAAGTTTGCAAAGCATTTTGAATGATTTCATCTGAGTCTGACCACAAACTTGTCATGGAGGTACTATAGGTATAGGCATTATCATCCCCATTTAAATGAGGAAACAAGCTCAGAAAATAAGTGATTTGTCTACGGTCACACAGCTACTAAGTAGCAGAGGCAGGATTTGAACCCAGGCCTCCTGGAGTCCAAATCCAGCACTATCCTCTGCACCACGTGCCTTCCACGAAGAGGTATTTGCCCAGAGTCATATAGCAAGTTTATGATCGATTTAAGATTAGAATTGGCACCTCAAGGGCTCAAACCCTAACCAAGGATGCTCCACCATGCTGTCAACAAGGGAAGTCGGGGACAGAAATGTTTCCTAAACACACAGGACAAGCGAAAGTGCTTTGGGATCTGGAAGGAGTGAATGGCTCTGGGGATCAGAGGGAGGAGAGGAGCTAGGAGGTGAAAGAGAAGACAAGGAAATGTCCCTCCCTTATTACTAAAAACATGTGGAAAATCGATCAACAGGCTCATGTGAGAGGCACAGAAAAGGGTTTACAGTCAACTTTCAATTATCTGTAACAGTGAAAGTGGAGCCTGAACAGTCCCATATGTTATCTTTGGGGTAGAGACTTTCCTGACTGTGAACTCACACTGACTCATAGTCACTCCACCAATGGCCCCTTTTCTCTCATTTTTCAAGCACCTCATTTTCCTTCTCCCCTTACACATGTGTATCCCCTCCAAGGTTCAGCCCTATCTTCAGTGTGTGCTCTGTTCTCTCCCCTGATGCTCTTTCCTCCTGACCCATGTCTTCAAGCCTATGCAGGTGACCCCTCCAGCTCTTCCAGAACTCTGCTTTTGTATTTCCCATTAACATTCAACACTTCTACCTGGAGATTCTGGTAGCACCTCACAATTCAAAACGTTCTAAGTTGAGATCATCATCAGCTACCCAGAAGCTGTCCCTCTCCTCACCTTTTCTGTTTCTGTTGACGGTATGCCCATCCTACCAATCGCATCACCTCATTACATCTTTCACCCCTCATGGCACGTAACCTCTCACCTGCCAACATATTCACTCTACTTGCAAATTTTTTTATAGCTAGGCTCTCCTCTAAACTCCTACTACAACCATGATGGACATTAACTCTTTTCTCCTAGACTGGAACAGCCTCTTCATTGCTCTTTCTGCTTCCCATCCATTCCCCTCCCTGCTACCCATCATCCTCACAGGCAGTTCAGATGTCAGTCTTCTATTCAAAAACTTGGAGTGGTTCTCCACTGCATAAACTCAGTCCTGGAATTCAAGGCTCTGTGTCCTACCTTTTCAGCCTTATATCATACTACTCCCCTTTCATACACTATATAAACTAGACTATGCTCTGTTTCTCTCCTCCTCCAGCGCTCTCACATCATGCCTTTGCTTACACAGTCTCTCCTATCAAACTTATGAATGCTCGTTGTTTGACTGACATTTGGAAAAGATCCTTTCCACATCGAGCTATTGAAATCCTTTCCGTTCAAGGCTGGAGAGGCCATGTCCTCCACAGAGCCTTTTCCTTGACCCCAGCTGAAAGGGATCTCTCCCTCCCCAGATTTCTCACTGTACTTTGCCTGAACCTCTCACCTCTCCTTTGCTCTCATCTCTACCTCCCTTGTATCACAGTACTTGGAGACAATTCCCCCATCCTCTCCATTAGGCCATATGCTCTTTGAGATCAGGGGCTACGTCACATCTTTGTATCACTAGCACAGGTTCCTAAAGATAGCCAGGCTTTGAGGAAAGTTTAATGTTTTGAGATGATAATTGACGCTGACATAGTGTGCTTGAAAGTTTACAATGTGCTTTATAAATATTACCTCATATAATTTTTAACAGTCACTCTATGAGAAAGGCATCCCTACTTATAGCGGAGGAAATGAAAGCTCAAAGAAAATTAGCTTGCCCATGTTCATAGAGCTACTAAGTATGAGGGGCAGGATTCAAACCCAAGTCTTTCCTTACTTCAAATCTGGCCATCTTTTCATTATACCAACTGAACTGAGAAAACAACTTGGAGGCTTGGGCCAGGACTACAGTCATCACAAATGAGAAAAAAAAAAGAACAATCCATATGCAAATAGGAATCTGAGTTAACTAAAAACTTAATGGCTAAATGTACATTGAACAGCTACAGTCAGATCCTATGGGTTAGAAAAGCCTGTGGAAGAGGGTTCATTTGGAAGCAGATTAAGAGGAGAAGTCTCAAGTGGTGATCAGTGTCCGGCTTCCCTCTCTACCAACATCCTCTGATACCCTCCCTGATCCCTTAGAGTCCATCTGCTCAGTGCTAACACTGATTTCTGCCAACCCAGAGTTTCATCTCAGCTTCTTCCCCAACATGGCAGCTACCAGGTTTGCAGCACCCTGGGACAGGACACAATACCTGCCTCTGAGGACCTCCACCTGCACTTTCCCCATCTCTGAGGCTCAAAAGACCAGAAGAGACAGACATCTATGGTTCCTAAGACCAGGTCTAACACCCCAGAGGCTGAAACTGCTAAGAGCCTTCATCCGTTTCTACCCTCTCCCACAGACCTTTCATTCCAAGCCATAAGTGGGGGTGGAGGGTATGGCTGTGCTGAGACTCCAGATCTGGGTGAAGAAATTAAGGTTATTTGAAACACTGAGGAAAATGACTGAGAGCCATTCCTCGCCTTTTGGGAATAGGAGTCAAAGATGACTTTGAGGTTCAGTGAATCTGAACAGTCTAGAATTGGAATAAGTAATTTTGCTGCTCCTAGGGATCTTCTAACTAGGACCCACCCTTGGTCTTCTATCTCTTGAGGAGTCCTGGTACATACTCCTTCTTCTTGAGGGGCTTTCTATCTATCTATGAAGCCAGATTTTCTTGTTCCTAATTCTCAAAGCCCCAAAGGCAGGGTCATCGCATCCAGCTCCTGAACCATGACTGCCTTTAGGACAGCTCGGCAGTAGCTGGGCTATTAATAAGGTAATAATCCTGGCTAGACAAAAAATTTCAAACAGTTCCTCCTCACACATTTTCCAGTTGCCACTGAAATGACCTGATTTAAATGTCCCCATGCCCAAGTGATCTCCCATCTCCCTGCTACAGATAATCAGTTGCAAGCTGATGTTAGTTAGCAGGATCACAGATTCATAGAATCCTAGATTTAAGATCTGGAAGGGACCATACAGACAGACCATCGAGGCCAAACCCTTCCTTTTATAGATGAAGACCTTGAAGCACAGGCAGCTTTGGTGGTTTGCCTGAGGGCCCACAGACACCAAACATGTGAGGCAGGCTATAAAGAGAGGCCTTCCTTCCTGACTTCGGGCAGTGCTCTCTCCCCTATGGCACTGTGCTGAGTACAAGGCCACTATGCAGCAGCAAAAACCATGAAATCACCTGGCACCATCTGGAAAACTGCCTGACTTCAATTTGTGTCTCCCTCGGGCTGCAGGTATCTCTGTCCTCCACCCGGCTTGTCCATATCAACCCCCACCACCACCCCGCCCCAGGGGCAGCTCTTCCACCCACACAGTCCTCATGATACCCTGGGACATCTGGCAGGACAAGACAGCTTAACTTTGACCTCCTTCCTTAAATAATCAGGCAGGAAAAAAAAAGATAAGGGCAGGCAGGTACCCCCTATGATATACCACACCATTAAAATGCCTGAATTGTGGTTCTGGGCCATTTACAACCATAGGCCAGAACCAAGGTTTGCCAAGGGGGTTATCCTGGTCGCTGCAATGGACAGAGAGAAAGCAGGAAAGTGAGTAGGCTGGCGCCAGCCACTTACTTTTTCTTGTCTTTGTCCCTTCTCAGTGGTTGCTGTGAGGTGGCTTGTAAGGCTTGGGCCTGCATGGCCTCGACAGCTGCCTTCCTCCGGTTGAAGGCAAGTTTCTCCTCCTCCAGTTGTTGTCGCTTTTCCTCCACCTTCCGCTTTTCTTCCTGGTGGGTCCTCTTTAAGGTCTCAAATCTCTCATGAAGCTAGAGGGGAAATCTGCTTATTGAAAGAAATGTCCTCCTCCAAGGTCCTACCTGGTCCCTGAGATGCCCCCTATTCTCCCAGTTTGATTCTTCTGTGAGTCTTAACCCTTGTACTCAATTTCTAGCCCCCTATGGTAGTTTCCAAGGATGTGAGAGTGAGACAGAAGTCTTTTGGGACTACTCACCACCTCAACAGAGCATCTTCCCACACTCTCCCAGCCCTCAGCCTACTGACATACTCCACTCAGGGACCTCTGACTCGTCACTTACCTCCTTCTCCTTCTCCTTCAGCTCCAGCTCTGTCTCCTTCACCTTGTTCACAAACATCTGTCTCATCTCCTCTTCTTTTTTCTGCAGCTCACATAGAAACTCCTTCCTCCTAGTTTCATAGGTCTCCTGGAGGCTAAACAGGCCCAGGCATTGCCCAGGGAGAGGGGCCAAAGGGGAGGGTTACAGAATGATGGCAGATGGATAGAAGGGAGAATTCTAACAGTGAAGGGAAGGGTGGGCAGAGAATGATGGTAACTAGTGATATGGAGGACTAAGTAGCTAGTAAGGAAGTAGGTATAATGTGATTAGGGTTGAAGGGAGGGAAAGGGTTGCAGAAACTCTTTTCTAAGGGTCCCACAACCTGAGACAAAGCAAAGACAGACCCAGGAAGTCAGCCAAACTTGATAAAACCTATTCTTCTGCTGAATGAAGATGTTCAAATCCTTCCCTCCCCCCACTGACTGGGGTGATCCAGGCCCATGGTCTCTGAAAAACAGGGGCCTACTAAAGGGGTTTAGTTTTACCATGGGAAAAGGGTCATGTGTGGGACAAGCCAGGTGTCACCTAATAGGCTTGCTCTCTGCTGCTGTGTCCTGGAAGCCCATCTCTTCAAGCTTATGGCGCCGATACAGTTCATAGTGCCTGCTGTGTGTCTGTTCTCGGAGATCCTCCATGTTCACACGGATCAGCATCTCTCGAAGTTTCACAAAGTCACAGTGACTCTCATTCTCCACTGAGGGCATGGGACAGACACAGGCACTCAAAGGGGACAAATGGGCAGGCACTCAGGGATTACAGAGCAGACAGATGGGGTACCTGCTGGGTGATCATAGGGCAAACAAATGGGGCATGGATGGGGTTAGAGCCCTATGACGGTACATCCTGTGAGGTAGAAGCTAAAGTTCACAGACAGAACCTTGGGATTGAAGATCTCCTTAAAGATTGCATAGTCTGCCTCCTCCTATTTTACAGATGAGGAATCTGGGGCCAAGGGTGATACGATTCTCACAAAATCATGCTGGGCTGGGGCTCAAACCCACATCCCTAGACTCAAACTTCAGTGTCCTTATTTTCCATACCATGCTGTTTCATTTCCCTTCCACGTTGCTGCTCAAGTCCTAAGCAAACACAAATTCAACTTGTCTGCTACAACTAGACTCCTTCAGGTTATTCCTAAGTCCGTGAGACCTCTGGATACCCAGTTTAAAAGCATCCAACCAAGGTCTGAAGAAAAGCACAAAGAGCCCATTTTGCAATATGATCATCTTATCTGATAAGTTTTGTAGTTTTCTCCTCAAATAATTTCTCCTCTCCCTTTCTCTTTCCTAGTCCAAAATGTCTGGTGACTGGACTCTAGTCCTGGTCTAAACCTGAAGTGGAGACAGGTTTCTTAGATGTGCACACACACACGCATCACACACACACAAATACACATGCACGCTTCAAATATTCAAGGAGCAAAGAGGCTCTGGGACTGCTGCTTTTCTAGCCAACGAAATAACAAGATCTTTCAAGTATAAATAGTAGGTCTATTTTACACATCATTAAAAACAGCTGATACATACAGATGGCTAAACTTTTAAAATGCCCCATGAATACACGTGCACCTTACTTTGCAAAACAGATGTGCTCCTGAAAAGATACGACTAAATTCATTTCCTGTAAACTGAACACTCCTCCCCAAACCCACATTCCTGGCAGGAAGAGGGAGAAGGGTTGCGGAGGTTTGCCGCCCTCACTCACCCTGCACGATGCCCCAGGGGTACTGCCGAGCTCGAACCAGTTTGTTCCCAACTTTTACCTCGTCAGTGCTGCCAACCACAGCAAAGGGCAGATGGGCCTGAAATAGAGATGAGGATTAAGTGAATTCAGAGCAGAGAGATTCTCTGCCTCCCTCAAAAATCCAGCTTCCAGAGTCACAAGGAAGATTACAGATCACATGAGATCTGGGCCTCTTGGCTCTGCTTCCCCCAATTAGGCAACAAGAAGGAAAACCCCTGGGGTCAGATGTGAGTGTGTGGGCCTCAGTGTCTCTTCTTTTGTTAATTTTTTTTTGGAGGGGGAAAGGCAAGGCAATTGGGGTTAAGTGACTCGCCCGAGGTCACACAACTAGTAAGTGTCAAGTGTCTGAGGCCGGATTTGAACTCAGGTCCTCCGGACTCCAGGGCTGGTGCTCTACTCACTCCACCCCCTAGGTCCCTCCTGACCACGTATGAATCCTACGTGTCCTGCAACCATGGCTTTGGCCTGGCCCGAAGGACCAAAAGTTTAGCGGTTACAAAGTCCACTGAGTATCCCACCCCTGCCCCTGAAGCAGTCCCCTAATCTAGGAAGCCCAGGGTCCCACTCACATTCATGACAGCATTGATCTCGGCCACTGCTTCATCGTCTGTAGGGAACTGGTAGATCTGGACCCCGTTTTTGTCCAATTCACTCATTATCTTGTTCTTGAACTTGTGTAGTTCACTCTTTGAAATGGTGTCAGCTTTGGCAATGATAGGGATGATGTTCACCTGGCAGGGAGAGGCGAGCCACAGGTGATTTGGGGGTTTAGAGGAGAGTGCTGGGAGGGGCCGCAAAAAGAGCCACTCTCTCTGCAGGTACCTCTGAACATTCTGAGATCAGCTGTAACACCATAGTTAGGCAGGGCACAGCTTGGCTCCGGAAGTAAGGGGATGCGGTGACAAAAACGTATCAGATCCCCGAAACTGCAAAACAGGTAACTGTCGCAACTGACAGAAATCGTCCTTCTGAGAAATTAACCACCCCTAAACCAAATGAGGCCCAAAGGCAGGAGCAACTGGGTGCAGGCAGGACTCCTCTAGCTAAGAGGGTAAGGTGGCCTTGAGGAGCTCCCATGTTCTAAAGGGAATCCCTCCCCAATTGCCCCAGCAGCTCTACCCTCATAAAAACTCAATATCTCACCGACTAGGCAGCGGAGCAGAGTGGAAAGAGAGGTAGATCTGGGGCCAGAGGCCCCAAGTTTGAACCTCTGCTCGGCTATTTGTTATCTGCGTGACCCTGCTCTGGGACTCAGATGAGGAGACTGATCTAGCTCCGTCATACGGGGTCACAACCCACAGTTTGAGAAGTGCTGAAGGGGTCACAAGTGGAAGAGAAGTTGAAGAAGCCCTGGTCTAGATCACCCCCGGGGGTCTGCTGAGCTCTAACTTGGTGGTCCTGCAATCCTGCTTCTCACATACGTATACATATGTATGTGTGTATATGTGTGTGTATATATATATATATATATATGTATATTCTTACTATGGTCCAGGACACTCATGGTCCTAGTTTTTATACACACAACACACACACACATGGATCCTTATTTATGTTCTTTCTCTACCTCCTAATATATCTTTTTTTCAATGCAGTTTGTGACAAATTGAGGGATATTCATGGATGGATAAAAGAAGGAGAGAAAGAGACAGAGAGAGAGGAGGGAGGGAGGGAGAGAGGGAGAGAGAGACAGAGACAGAGAGAGAGGAGGGAGGGAGGGAAGTAGGGAGAGAGAGACAGAGACAGACAGAGAGAGAGAGCTGAGAAAAAGGCAGTAAGCAAATGAGGGACTGTGATGGATTTTGGGGGCAGAAAATGAGTGTTCTGAGAGAGATTGTTGCAGACCCACAAAGAATAAAAGAATAGAACCAGGGAGGGAAAGAGAAGAGCCAGGGAAAGGCAGAAGAAGGTGGTAGATCAACTAAGCATGGAGTATAGAAGCAGAGAATGGATGAATTGAGAAGCAGCATCAGCTGAGAATGCTTATTAGAAATGGAACTGACTTGGGGAAGGGTCAGTGGAGAAGGAGACAAAAGGGTCATTCAGTAGCAGAAACTGGAAATGGGGAAGATGATGAATAGTGGAGAGCACTGTGTGAGGAGCTCAAAAGCAGGGCTGAGGAAGATGACGAGAAGGCCCTCTCCCTAAGCCTCGCTCAGAGGAAATCCGCCCGGCAACGCTGGCAGGTCCTTTGGCTCTGGGAGAACACATGCCTGTAATCAGACTCCTAGCGCCAGACCCACTGGGCAGGAGCAGGGATGGGGGAGGGGTGCTTCCCACCTTGCTGTCCAGCTTCTTCATGGTCACCAGGTCCAGGGACTTGAGGGAATGTCCCGTGGGGGTGATGAAATAGAGGCAGACATGGATCCTCGTGTCATGATAGTCAAATAGAGAGCGTTGGATCTTTAGCTCCTCCTGCAAGTAGTTTTCAAACTGCGTATCGATGTAGTCAACTATAGGCCTGTAACTACAGACAAACTCCATCAGGCCTAGGAATGGACAGACAAATAGGCCAGGCCTAATCCTGGTGAAAGGCCCAGGAACCACAGTCACCTATCACTCAGTTAGTAGAACTGGGCCTCTGCTTTAAAACCCTTTTTCCTCTGCTGCCTCAAAAAGTAACCTCATCAAGCCTGTGAGCACAGAGCTCAGCTTGACCTACAGAGAAAGGAAGTGAACCACTGGAGAGCCCGGACTCAAATTGTGCCACAAGGAGTGAAGGGGCCCGGTTTGGCTAGGGCTGCTCTGCAGGCTAGGTCCAGTTCAGGTCCGCATCCAAAGAGAGAAAAAGTCCTCCCAAGTAGAAGAGGTCAGTCACTTGTATCAGGGCTGTCCAACCTTAGGTTTTTATTGAAACAATAGACAATATATTTTGATTTGCTGTTTTAGTGAGAGCTCTGCAGCAGCAAATTTCTATGCTTGTAGGCGGGCTGCATGCAGCCCACAGGCCGCATTTTGGACAGCCCTGACTTAGATACTCACAGCTGGAGAATCCTCAGGAAATGCTGAAGGCTGATTCAGATCAGACGCCACCTTCCTTGGATTACAGGATTTTAGGATTATAGGTTTAGAGCTGGAAGGACCTCAGAAGCTAGCTAGACTACCACCTCATTCTACATGTGAGGAAACTGAGGCCAGAGAAGTTACACAACGTGCCAGTGTCGCACAGATAGAAAAGGACACAGCTTGGATTTTGGCCCTATGCCTCTAAATCCAGTACTTTTCCCACCTCACCAGGATGATGCCTCTCAGGCTCAGTTTCTCCATATGCAAAATGAAGAGTTTGGATTATATGAGCCTGTAGACCTGTTTCTAACTCTAAAATTCTATGAATTTCTAAATCTAAGTTCCCCCTCAGCCTGTCACATGAAGCAAACCTCTGTTGTTTTACTGAGCTCAGGGCAAATGTTATGAGACTGACAACCCAGGGTACATGCCTCATTAAATGAGTGGTTTTCATAAGATGGATTTCACAGGTCAAATTCCAATGGATAGTCTACATGGGATAGACCATAAAGGATAATTTCCTATGGAAAAATCCTCTAGATAAGATGGGCCATACTGAACCAGCCCTAGTCAAGCTGAAAATGTGGTTCCTTGGTGTCTGATGGAAAGGTCAGAAATAGGTAATTCATTGTGAGTAGAATGTGGTCAAAGAGGCTTTTCCAAATTGTCATCATCTTGCTTTGTATGGAAAAAAATCCACAGTCTCTGAGCTGGAGAAACTCACATCATCTCCTAGAAAGGCAGGATCACATGGAAACTATTCCCTTCAATGATACAACATTTTCAAGAAGGAGACAAAAGCTGAATTTTTGTGGTTCCCTCATATACCATCTTGACATACTGACTTTTTCTAAAACTTTCTATCCACCTAAGGATGAGCTGTCTTAGACACGAATCCATGGGACCATAGTCAAGGGACCCATATGCATCTATAGCAGAGAACACCTGTAACGTATCTAACTAACCAAGGGAATGACGGCAGAGGAGGGGCCCCGATAGCTGGGTGGCCAAAGCTTGACCATGGTAGACACTGGTTATTAAAATAACAGGTGATGAGAAGGGGATGGGGCAAAATCAAACATCACACCACTTGCCTCTCATCCTTGTTGATCTGGTCTCCAAAACCAACTGCATCCACAATGGTCAACTTGAGGTGCACATTGCTCTCCTGGAGGTCATAAGTACGTGGTCGGAGGTGTACACAGGTCTCGTAGTGTCCAGACTCTTCTGTCTCAAAGATCGTGTTGAAGAGTGTGTTCATGAGTGTTGACTTTCCAATGCCTGTCTCTCCTGGGGAAGCATGGAACACTGTCAGTGGAGAGAAGGGATTTTTGCTCTCCTCCTCACTTCTAAAGCATATTTTGGAGTTTGGGAAGGTATCACCCAGCCTCTTGTCATCTGGTAGCTTTTTGTCTAGGGGTTGAGGGAGCTCTGGCTAACGCTGGTCAGGTCAGATCAGGACATAAGCTGATTTGTGGCAGAAGCCACATGCTCAGCTAAACTAAGAATCAGCCTCCCCACTCATTGCTCCCATGTGGAGTAACTTCCCCTTCCAGCTTCAGTAAACTGAGGAATATTACATTTTTTTAAACGTAAAAATCTAAGATGACTCAAGATGTATGACATGTATGATGTGATGTCTGGTATGTGAGGGACTTACATGATGCCTGTGCACATGTAAATCTGTGTCATATCACTGAGCATCTCTAACCATAGGCCATACAGCCAGGAATGGAACGACAATCACTGTCTAGGGACAAGGACGGAGGCACCTTAGCTGGGCTAAGTCCCTAAGTCCACGCTGGTTTCTAGAAGCCTTCTTCCCCACAGCTCAGGGGCTTGGGCATTTATTCTTAAAGATGAAGGGAAGTCACATTGGAGGCTTATCTCCTCTAGTTCTGCTGAACTGTACCAGAGCCATGCTCTTCTCACCCAAAATAGGACAATGCCCAGTATGAGAGGCTGAACCATCCCCTAGGGTCTCTGGATGATGCCACTCATACTCCTGGTCTTCACACTGTGACAGCACAACCCCAACCAAATCTATCCATGTCCCTGTGTATAGAAGGAACTACTCAGACACTGATGGGGTTGTGTTAGAGGCATAGAGGTCCCTCCGGAAGACATTTGACCCATCCCACCATTTTCACGCCTCTAGATTCTCTAGGTGTTCTAGAATCTCTTTGAAGAATGCTCTGCCATAGTAAAAACCTTTTTAGCCCAGGAGTTCCTCCACATGTTGAATCTAAATGTTTCTCCCTGATACCTAAGCCCATCTATTCTTGGTCTGTCTTCCATAATCACCTGTACAATAACCTTCAAATACTAAGAGGTACCAAACTACTTCTCCTACCCTCCCCTAGACTTCTCTAGGCCAAGGATCATAACTCCCCTCCAGACTCCCTCTGATATCAGATGACCCTGATATCCAGGTTTTATTATTTTGGTCATTTTTTACTGTACCAGAACTCTGGCCTTCATGTGAACCCGAATTCTGGATGCAGCACTACTCTCCAAATTCCTTTTCTTTTGTGACAGTCATACTAGACAGTCCCAGGGGTGACCAGGCCTGCATCTTCAGTATCCCTAGAGTCATTTCCTATAATTGTGGTTCAAAGACTATTCTCTTGCCAGGTTTTCTCAGAGACTTACCCACACAGAGGATGTTGAAGCTGAAGCCCTGAGATACGGACTTACTGACCAGCTGGTCTGGGAGACTGTCAAAGCCCACATGGCCCCCCAGAGTGAGAAGGCGCATTTCTTCTTTCTGCCAAAAGAGAGAGAGGTCAGGGCTAGGAACTACCGGGTAGGAAGACAGGAAAAGTAAATAGTGACAAGTGAACAAAGACAAGAAAAATCACAGTAAAATCTGCTTCACAAAGGACTACAACCCTACCCCTGCCTGTACATTCGAGGTTCTTGCCATGAGATCCCCTTCTAGATCCAGAAGCCCGGAGGTCACTGTTTTGGACAGAACGAGAACCAGAAGATGTATTTTGTCCCATGAGGAGAAAGAATAAAACACTATAAAAATACTATAAGGCACAAGAGAAAAAGGAGAAAGGGGCTGAGACCAGGGAGGATTCCTTTATTTATTTATTGTTTATTTGTTTAAGATTCTTTAACTTAAATAAGCTGAACTCTAACTTAGATGGAAGTTTGCTCTCATGGCTCCTAGAAATGGAAAAAATAAAATACAACCCTCTAAGTGACTGTTCCCAGGCTCAAAAGGCCATGTTTTAGTGACTCTGTCAATGAAAGTGGCTCAAACTACTCCCCTGCCCAAAGGAAATTTATTTCCTCCCTGGGAATCTGTATCCAAAACCACCATCTCTCTTGGTCCCAACTAATTCTCCCATCACTTTCCCCATCCTCAGAGATTAATTTATCGGTAAGGGTATTAACAACAGAAGACAGAGCATCAGTGAAAATAAGCCTACCCACACTTCCTCCAGCTCTAGGGAAGAAGCAAACAGAGTAACTATTGATGGTTGTAACTAAAATGAAAATGTCCCCAGGAACTAGGGTTTCTAGGCAACAGCATCAACCTTAGGATTTCAGAACAGGTTTTCTAGAGAGAAAAGAAATAGAAGTATGCTTGGCAGAGGAAAGGAGCAAATCTATAATACTGGTAGGGGTGTGGTAGAGAGAGAAAGAGGCTGTATGGCATCTGGCCTTCGCAGCATAAAATCATTAGGGCTTTCATTCTATAGACTACAGTCTTAGTTATGTTGTCGCTGTTTGGTTGTTTCAGTTGTGTCCAACTCTTCGTGACCCCATTTGGGTTTTTCTTGGCAAAGATACTGGAGTGGTTTGCCATTTCCTTCTCCAAGTCTTAGTCTTATAGAGTCCTAAAAAAAAGAAAGAAAGAAAAAGAAAAAAAAAAAGGCCCTCATCCTGCTTCCCCTGTTACAATTCTATTTTTCTCCTATCTCTCATGCTAAATGTCTCTCAGGCTCCACCACTGCCTCCACTTTTAAATTTCCCATTCTCTCCTCAGTACTCTGCAGTTTGGCTTCTGCTGTACCTCATTTTCCTGAGAGCATTCACCCAAAGGTCACCAATGACTTCCTAATGGCTAAGTTCTTAGTCTTCCTTGATCGTTCTGCATTATGTGGGATGGTGGTCCTCCTCCTCCCTTCTCAATCACTGAGCCTTCACTATCTCCTTCCTTCCTCCTCCACTTCCTCCTCCAAATCCAAAAATGGGAATTCCCCAGCTCACCTGACCACTTCTCTCTCTCTGTACTCTCTTTCTCAGAAAGCTCAACCATCCACATGGCTGAACTCCTGTGCTTTTTGACTCCTGAGTCTGTATCACCAACATTTCAAACAGCATGTCTAAGACAAACTCCAACACTCTCCAGCAAAGAAAAAAAAATAGTCCTCTTGTCAATGTCTGTTAGTGACATCGTCATTCTCATCGTCATGTATCCCTTCCTTTCTATCTCCAAAGCCACCATGTAATCCAGGTCCTCACAAGTCACACCTGTGTTACTGCAATGGCCTCCTACCTATCCTCTCTGCCTCTAAAATCACCTTGCCCCCCATCCCCACCAAATAAACAACTCAAATCACAAAACTTCCTCCCTGAAAAATCTTCAGTGGCTCACAACAAGGACTGAATCTGTAGCTTTTCTTTTTTCTTTTAAATGGAGAAGCTAAAAATGCCCAGAATTAAAGACGTGTTATGTTTGCACAGATGGCTGCTGTGTTTGTTCATCCTCCTCCTTCCAAGGGTGACACAATCGGGACATGATCTAACGTCCTGTAGCTCAGCCAAAACCCAAGAAGCCAGCTGTACTGAGAATCCTCCCCGCCCCTCTCTACATCCCTTACTAATCCTCAAGCTCCCTTCACCACTCACCTCCCAATCACTGAGCTATGAATGAAAGAAAAGATAGATGTTTTAGTCCCTGAGTCCTCACTCATAGACCTTGGGTTCAGCTATAATCACAAAAAGCACTTTCAGAGCCCCAAAATCCTACCCTTGGCATGGTTTCCCCATTCTGTAAATGGTTTGGCTGGCACTAGACTTTACAGACAACACAGTAGTAACATGCTGACAAGGGGCTGCTGAATCCAAATGGGGATCACCCAGGTGGCGCAGTGGATAGGAATGGGCTTGGAATCAGGAAGACTAATCTTCATAAATTCAAATCCAGCCTCAGACACTTACTAGTTGTGTGACCCCCTGCCTCAGTTTCTTCATCTGTAAAATGAGCTGGAAAAGGAAATGGCAAACCACTCCAGTATCTTTGCCAAGAAAACCCCAAATGGGGTCATGGAGAGTCAGACACAACTGAAATGATTCAAAATCAACATAACTAAGTGGAAACATTTAGTTATGAATACCTCAAAGCAGGGCTAAGGACACAAGGAATGTTCACTCCAGGCTTCAGGGATACTCTATGGTCAAGGGTCAGATCCTTAGCATTATTCTCTAATATTTGGGCTAATCACGCTTCACATTGGAAACAACCACCATAAATACCAATAGCTCTTGTGAAGTAACTCCTGACTGCTCTCTATACACCAAAGCTTTGAGAATGCAAGCCTGGCTTCCCAGGGATTCGAGATACTCTTTGGAGCTATTGCTGTGGACAAAATGAAAGTCTTGCCCTTTTCCCAGCCCCTACAACTATACAAGCATTACAGTTACATTAGCAGAAGAGGGGAAAAGCTCAGATGACGCAGCTTCCTCAACTGCCTACTCAAGCCATCCTGCCTCCCAGCATTCTTTGGTTCCTAAGGCTATTTGGCTCCTTGAATTCATCTAAGTCCTAATTACGGATTGCTCCCTTTTGTTGCTGCAACTATGTGGCATGTCCTATTCTGATATCTGCTTTTTCTGTCCTTCATAGCCCTGACTGGATGGCCCTTGCCAAATCACTTAAACCACTTTGGCGGCTTTAGTCTCTTCACCTGTAAAACAAAGGGGTTGGACTGGTCTCAGAAGTTCCTTGCCCACTCTCTAAATCTATAATCCCACTGCGAGCTATAACATACAAATTTAGAAATAATGCACACAGGATACTTAATCAGAAGCATACGTAAAATACCCCGTCCCAGAATGACAGTGCCAAAACTTTCCAACATAATCTTGAACTAAGGCACTAGGCCTAGTTTGGGTTATTACCATCCCCAGGCCTAGAGCTTCCAACAGCCGACTGGCAACCTCATCCCTTCAAATCTGGTATTACCCAACTGGGTGTTTGTGATCAAGGTCTCTGCTCTATTTTACAACAGTTGGCTCGTTCTCAGCCAACAAGGAAGCATCCTGATACATGGTAGGTTGATTACGTCTCCACTATTTCCCCAAATATCATTAGAAAACTGTCTTTTGCCTCTTTTTGTAACCCCAGGACTTAGCACGGTGCCTGGCACATAGTAAGAGCTCAACAAATGTTTAGCGACTGAGTGACTGATCTAGACATTTCCCCTGCCTCTTCCTTAAGTAGGGAAAGGGATACAAAGAATCACTGAACACGATCAAAGTTCATACCTCAAATTAGACCTTACAAAGTAAACAGAAACCAGCTTTCCTAACACTGCATCCTAGAGATTGTGTAGTTGGAGATGCATCAGTTATACAAATGCGCACTCAACCTCCTGGCCAGAGTTCATAACTCTCTGATTGCCCCAAAGGGTGGCCATACCGGCTGAAGCACCCAGGTTACCCATCAGGCCTCTCCTCCTCCAATGATAGATACATTGTCCCATCACCTAAGTAGCATCTTCAATTCATGGAACCCCCAGTTAGTAGCAATCTCTTCTTCTAGAAATTCCTTTGAATATTCCTTTCATTTACTTAGTTGCATCCATGTTATTTCTTTACCCATTTGCCTGCCAGTCAAGTGTAAGTTCTTTGAGGACAAGGACTATTTTATTGTTTGCCTTTGTATCACCATGCCTAGCCCCTAGATACTGAATAAATGTTTGTTGAGTCAGCTGAAGAGCAAAAAAAGAAGTAGCAATCACAGTCAGGATCTGTTGGCCATTTTTGCCCTAATAGATGTGGCTTCACCAGCCTGACACACAAGCTAAGAGGAAAATGAGAGAGATTCAATGACTAGCCCAGCAACTCAGCAGCAAATTCAAAAATAAACCTTAAGTTTCCAACCACTTCTTTTAGCCCTTATGCTCCCAGATTCTGGGGGTTCTCGCAGTCCCTGGATGGCCTTATTTCTTTGCTGTGGCCCTGCTGGTCATTCCGCCCAACGCTGAGCTCAGGAAGGGAGCCTCCGGCCAGCAAACTTACAGACTGGGCTCTGGGAAGAACTCCAAGTGTTTTCCCAGACTGCCTGGACTCTAATCCCAAATTTCCCAAGCCAGGCTAGGTCATTAGAGAAATTAATTCTGGAGTTATCCGCCCCATATTGGAGCCACCCTGGAGAGCACATGGGTCACTGGACATCTAATGAGACTCTAAGGCTCTAATGAGACTTAGTACCATCTACAGAGTACATGGGAGTCAAAGCCTAGTTAGTGCTACCCTCTTCTCGAAGGCATCAAACTGGACTAACTCCCCAACAAGGCCATAAAACGTCCCAGGGCAACAAGGGGCAAACTTCCTCCTTTGTCTTCCTTACCTTCACTTGGGGGCAAACAAATGATCTTGCTGTATGCTATCTCCTTTTTCCTAAACATTCAAACATATTTGCATTTTATTAATTTGCAGTTAAAAAAATAACCAAAATCTGTAGCAGACAGAAAATTTGCAAAGATGTGTGTGTGTGTGTGTGTATAAAATCTTATTGGAACTTCACAACCACCCTGTGTGAAGACTGTATTATAGGTACTGTGATCCTCATTTTACAGATAAGGAAACTGAGGGTTGACTTGTCACATAGCTAGTAAGTGACAATGGCGGGATTTGACCCTAGTTCTTCCTAATCTCAAGTCCAGTATCTTACCCACTATTTTCACACTGCCTCCTTTTTTTAAAAGGCATCTTAAGTTGATTCCAAATACACAGTTCAGTTTCCCTAGTGTGAGGCTGACTCTATTGGGAATATTATAGAGGGTATTCTTTTCAGGTATGGGTTAGCCTCTGAGATACCTTCTTACTTTGAGATTCTCTAACCTCTGCTGAATGACCTCTAATTAGGGGAAATCTAGGCAGCCCCTTCTACTTTGAGATAGCTCTAATTGTTAGAAAGTTTTTCACTACACTGAGCCTAAATCTTCCTCTACACCACTTCCATCCTTGCTCCTAATTGCGTCCTTTAGACTCAAGTAGAAAATCCAATCCTTCTTCCACATGACAACCCTTCAAATCCCTGAATCAGGTCCCCTTTAAAAACTTCTCACATCCAGGCTAAACATGCCCCCAGTTCCCTCAATGAATCTTCCAGTGACAAGGTCTTCAGAGCCCTCACCAATCATTGCAGCCCTCTTATGGATGACCTCCAGCTTATTAATGTCCCTCCTAAAATGTGGCCCCCAGAACTAAGCACTACTCCAGACACAGTCTGAGCAGAGTGGAAGCCAGCAGGACAGTCACCTCCCTTGTCCTGGACTCCCTACCTTTTCTTAATAGAGACTTGGCTTTTCTAACCACCATATTTTACCACTGATTCAAACTTGTGGTCCACTTAAAAGCCCCAATCTTTTTCATGTGAACTGCTCACTAGCCTCCAGTTCCTCCATTAGACAATGAGGGATCTTGACAAGCTCTTGCTCCCCATACAGGGTCTGCCCAGAGTGACAAATAAGGCTTCTCGGGAAGTGGTTACTCAACAAATTAAATTCAGCCACCAACGATAAAGCACTTCCTACGTACAAAGCTTTGCTAGGTGCTATTAACAGCAATTATGCTGCCTGCTTCCCTTCAGGTTAGAAGCTGGAGTGAACATAGTTCTTGCTTCCACCTCCCCGCTTAGGGTTTCTCTTTTGGGTTCTCATAGTCCCTGCCTAGCCAAGGTGTCTGTTATGAATAGAACTGTGCGGGAGCCACTGTAATTTTGAGGTTTCGAGGTCTGTGAATAAGTGGCCCAGCCTGGAGCTGGGAAGACCAGGAGGAAGCCCTTAGTCCTAGGGTATCAGGAAACCAATATAGTGTCCTCACATCTCAACAGAAGGGTGGGCTGCCACAAACACCTCAAAGCCACAGGCCACAGTTCAGGTGTCACTGCAAGAAGGAAACCCTTGTCTGTCTCTCCATCATTCATGTCCAATTTGTCAGCTATGGCATCCAACAAAATAGATCTGTCTCTCCCAAGCCGACCATGAAGGGTTTTAGTACTGAATTAATATGGTGGGTATGAAAGAAAATGTGGGCATATCAAGCTCAAGGCACCCCTGCCCCACATGAAGCAAGCTTTCCCTCATTCCCTGATAGCAGGACATAGGGCAGAGCTTCTCCTTCAACCCTTGGAAATGACCAAAGGGGCAGGGTCCCCGCAGGTTTCTTCCCATCTTCTGCCCCCCTCCACCAAGGTCCTGGGGCATACAAGGACACATAAGGAGACCTACTGGATTCCCCAAAATTTTCTGATTCCCTCTAGGTTTCTCTGATCATGGGCTGATCCTCTGCAGTGGTTCTTCTCCATGCCAGGGGCACAGTAAGAAGCCAAGAAAACCCTTGAAGTGATGGAGAAGGGGTGTAATCTTATTTCCTCAATGTGCCACACTAACTAGTAGATTAGGGTGAGAGGGCAGCAGTCTTAGAGTAAGATGGGTCCACTCCACTTGACCACCCATCACTCTGAGGCTTCAGGGCTTTCATTGACTCTCAGCTCAGCAACAGCAGCCATCAGCCAGGAAGTGTGGGTTTTAAACATGCTCTAACATGGGCCCTTAGCTATTCTGACATTCCCAAATGTCTCCTCTCCCACTCAGCTCTGGGCTTCTGCCCACAGCCTGGGTCTGACAAAATTGAGCATAATGAGGCTCCCATCATGATAGGGATCAGCACAGAAAGGAGTGAGTCTGATGGGGCATCATCACAAAATGGGTTCAGGATGATGGCATCTGGGCTTGGCGATACCCAAATTGATGGGAGTTAGGTCTAGTATGACAGAATCAACAGGATAGCACCCAGAATCTGGACAGACAGTCTGCTCTGAAGGGCTGAAATGTGAAATATTTAACTGAGTGAGTACTACACGGGAGGATTGTAGCTAGTCACATACAGTACTCACCAGCACTATAAGGGACTCTTGTACTCATGTTTTCGCCCTCTATTATCAGGGGAAGGGATCTGTGGGGTTCAAAATGGCAGATCTAAAGCCTCTAACATCACTGGTTTCTGTCACATTACCCTAATAAGCATGAATTAATAAGCTTTCCACAGAGCAGTTCTATGGCCCAAGGCCTCTGGACTCCTTCCCTGGCAGTGGTACATCAAATCACCTTCCTTACCCCCCAAACCCCTGAGAACTCCGATGGTTCTAGAGAATAGGGGGAGCTGAGGGACTTGAAAATGAAAGAAATCTCTTCCATGGGGACCTTGAGGAATGAAATATTTAGTCATTTGAATCGTGGGAGTAGTTCTAGAACAGGGCATCTTTAGATGCCTTGATTTCCATTAATAACTCCAACTATTTGTTTATATTCCTCTGGCTGGTCTAATCATCTGCCTTAGGGAAAGGCCCCAAGGGGACCCGTGGGGCAACAAAGGAGCAGAGAGGCTGGGAATGCTCAAGACATTTTAGAGATAGGGCAACCCTTAGACCCTTCCCCCTGGAGTTCTGCAGCTGCTCCTTATTCCAGCAGACTGGATGTGGGCCATGGAGAAGCTTGTTTTAGTTACCGCTCCAAACATACACTTAGCCCCCTGGTTCAGAAATCCCAGACTTGGATCCTCAACTCTGACTCCTCCCTGTCCATCATCATTCCTAATCCAATGTGGGATTGGGATTGGTTTCTCCTTTGCAATATCGTCCCATATCTTCTCGGTTTTCCATTCTTCCTTCCCCCCCCCCCACCTGCCCCACCCCAGGGTGAGCAGGACCTCACCATTTTACACCTGGATTATCCAAAAGCCTAACAGTCTTTTTCCCCCAGCCTACCCCAATCCATCCTACATTTGCTACAAGAAGAGTAGTTTTTTAGTTAAGAACCATGTCATTGTCATTTTCCCAATCCAAAACTTTTAATGGCTCCCCACTGGCTATCACATCTGGTACAAACACTTCTCTACCTTATTCTCCAGGCCATGTAGCCAGGGAGCTACACTCTCATGTGGATCATGCGCTTGTTCCAGTGGTGGTCCTTGCACATGCCATGCTCATTCCTGCCTCTCTATTGGTCACTTTGCTTTCCCTGACCAAAAGGCCTTCTTTGTTCCTCTCCAATTACCCATCCTTCAAGACCCAGTTCAGGAGGCAATGCAGCCACAAGTCCCATCCCTCCCCCTCCTAACTACTCTGCACAACTTACTTCACCTCTTTGGTCATTGGACTAGATCTTCTCTAAGGGCCCCATCAGCTCCAATGTCCTGATCCTAAGTCTGGCCTCCTCCATCCCCTCTCTATGGATCTCTTCCTCCTCTAAACACCTATTTCTTGACTTGTCTCACCCAACAAGGGTTTAAACTCCTTTGAGGTCAAGGACTCCGCTTTTCCTTATATGCCTACCTCATCTGGGCTGCAGGCTGACTAATAAAAACAACAATACTAGCTAGCATTTATATAATACTTTAAGGTTTGCAAATTGCTTTATATATGTTGATTCATTTGGCCCTCACGACAACCCTATGAGACAGGTTCTATTACATTTTACAGATGAGGAAACTGAGTCAGGATTTGAACTCAAATCTCCCCACGCTTTATCCAGTACACCACCCAGCTGCTCTGAATAGTCCTATGCTCATTTATAACCAATCCCATCTATTAATGCTTTCTGAGGGAGCCAGCATGGGGAACATACTCCAGGTGGGGTAGGACAGAATAGAATACAGTCTTTGCTTTTCTTGGAGCTCACCCCCTGAAGCACTAGGTCCTCCCTTAATAACAATGATCCCTCACATCTGATTGCCACTTCTGATCCTCATTCGAGTCCTGTGAGATAGGAAGAGCAGGTGTTATGATCCCCATTTGACAGAGAAACTAAAGCACAGTGACTATCTCAGGTTATAGTAAGTTGGTAAAACTGAAACCCAACCCCAGCAGCAGAAGGTTTTTGTTTCTAGCGTTGCTTTTTTCTTTTTTCTTTTTTTTTACAGTGATCAATGATTCTGTTTTTGTTTTTTGGTAGGAAGAATGGGAAAATTGACCTTCTCTGTCCCAGATACCAAAGGACAAGTTCTCATCATGGATAGGGAGAATTTGGACAACCAAAGGGGAAAACACCAGAGAGGGAAGACAGTGGGCCATGATAGGCAGAGATAATGGGGAAACAGGGATGGAATAGGGAAACAGGGATCCTCTTTGGTGAAGGTGGAGAACAGTCCCCATCTCTCTCCATTCCTTCTTCTTTTCTTTTCCTCCCACTCACAGGCTTCAGAGTGGGAACAGGAACTCCAAGAAAACACTGGTGCTTTGGGAAGTGTTAGGATTACCAGGGCGACAACGGAAGTGGCAGATGGTACTGGGGATAAAGCAGAGATGATGCTGGGGGTGGGGGTAGGAGGAAGGCTGGCTAGGAGAGATGCCAGGCGAGAGGCAGTCATGCCAAAAAGCAGAATTGTTTCCAATCTCTGCGCTTTCCCACTTGCCCAACTCAGTTTTCTCTCTTGTCCAGCTCATAATCATGGACAGGTTCTGTGAGACAGGTAAAAATCTAACAGGTTCTGATAGACCTATATCATAAAGTACAAGCTGGTGTGATATGTCACAAAAAGTCACACTGTGTAAACAGCACAATACTAGGTACCAAAGAGAGGAGCCAAAAAGGCCTCATTTTTGACCTGTGAGGAGTAGAAGAGATGAGGCTGGACTGAAGGGCCGGGCTAAGCTAAAGCAGCTCTACCTCTTCCACTTCTCAGAACAAGAAACACCAGCTTCTGATGTTATAAGGAGCCATCGACCCAAATCCATCTCTACACTAAGGCAAAGAACTGCCCAATAAGGCCCGAAATTGCCACATCTTCCATAACAAACACCTCCCAGCCCCAAGGGCAGCATCCAGTCCAGCCTGCCAAGCAGGGTTTCATGCCCATCTGTACATTAGGTTAATCACAAAGCTGATTTAGAAGGCAGGTCCTAAGGCCATCAGGCTGCCATTGGGAAGAAATGGCCACAAATAACATAGGATTGGGGATGCTCATAAATGCAGTTCAAACCATTTAAAAAAACAATAATTCAGCTTCCATCAAAGTCCTGTTCTAATGTCTCATTATGGTATGGAGGGAACCCTGGGTTCTTCTATGAGCCTACTCAAGTTTTGAAAAGTCCTAGCTTGCTGCCAAAGCCCTGAATACTGGCCCAGCAATGGCCTACCACAGAGAGACAAGCGTAGCTAAGTTCAGAGAGGCTCACCATCAGGTCGGCTGCAAAGTGATGTACTTTGGGGCCACAGCAGCCCTCTAAGTCATAGAGGGGCTATCATTTACACTCACAAAATCACCTAACCTTGAAGCACTGAAGTAATTAACCTATCACAGCCAGGGAAGATAAGGGGCAGCCAGAGGAGGGTGAAGTGCCTATTCCAAGATATGTCAAATGAGGCTGAGGTAAGACGTCCATTTCTCAGCCCTGCTTCTGTCCATCACTGTCAGATGGCCCAAGACAGGCAGGTATCTGCTTCCCACAAGGCTCATTTTAAAAGAGGCCCATTTCATAAGGCAGGATAATAGAACACAGGTAATTCAGATTTGGGTCATAGCTCTTAGTTACATGACCTCGAATGGGCCACTCCCCTTCTCTAGGCCTCAGTCCTCCCCAGTAATTATCTGAGTACAAATGGCACCATCATGATGGGAAATCAGGAGGCCTACATCTAGTCTGGGGTCCTTCACTTACTAGCTATGTGATACTGGTCAAGTCACTTCACTCATCCAGGTCTCAATTTCTTCCACTGTAACATGGGAGGTGGGGAGGAAAGAGGCTAGACTAAACTGCATCAGAGACACTATCCAGCTCTAAAATTCAATGATTCTAAATCCTAAAAAAGTACTTTGAGATCACTTTGCCAACCTACAAACTGGTAAGTGACATCGCATTAGTTTTCATTGTGAGGTTGCTAATGACATCACTTACTAGGATGGGAGGGGTGTCTCTGAACATGAGCCTGGAAGATGGAGTAGAAAATAGGGGATGAGCACAACCTAATAGAAAATAGTGATTTTTTTGGTCTTTCACATACAAAGGGCCAATCTCCATGCCCATCATTAACCACGTTTATAATGCTCTTATAAGCACAACCTGGTAAACACTGGATACATTTGCATAGATGGGCCTACTGGGGACTCTGGTCATAGAACAGTTTCAGTTGTCACTTATTAGGCAGCCCAATCACATGCAAAAACACACATTAAAAAGCAGTAAATGTACCATTCACAGCTCCAGGTTACCACTTAGTCTCATGGTCTAGTCTGTTGATCAAATCTAAATCAGCGTTGGCCCATTAAGACCAGGGGTCTACATTCTACATAATTCTACAAAGTCTCCAGTGAATTAAGGAATCTTCTGAGTCAGCCCCACCTGGGCTTTCACTGTCACGAGACACACTTCATAGACAAGGAGGGGAAATTCCTAACAAGGTATTGGCATAAATCCAAGACTGGGTGAATTATAAAAAAAACCTTTACAAGGTTACCTGCTGAGACAGACCCATAGACCAATTCCATCAGTTCAAAACTGGGAGGCACCCTGTAACCCTTGTGGACCAAACCTTCATTCATTGTGAATTCGAAATCAACCTGACCAGGGAGAAACTGACACAGACCTAAAAAGCGGAGGCCTCACAAGTCATTCACGCCATATCTATTTATCCACACCCATCTGTGGATCTCACAGATAGACTCCATCCTTCTGCCCTTCCCAGGAGACATAGGGCCAGATCCACAGGAGCCCTTATTACCTGGGTGTTTGCGCCTGCTCTGAGTTAATTTTGGGGGGGGAGGGAGGATGTCAATTCAAACCATAGAGGCCTTGATCATGTTTTTTGCTTCCCACACACAGTGACACAAACATGGGGCGCTTCATCACATGGGCCGAGAAAAATGTTCCAGTGGAAGAGATGCAGCTAAGGGGCTCCGGGGTCCCTGGGCCCTGTCGGGATGCCACAAGTCTCTGCCGGTCACTGACTCCAAGGGACAGGGTGGTCTTTCCACCCATCGTAACCTTTTCGATCAGAGCCCCCTCCCACGGACCCCGCGCACGAGCAGTGTCCGGCTGTGCCAGCCAGCGGCGCCCCGGGGTCTCGCCCCACCCCGCAGGTCAGGCTCGCGCGCCCGGGACGTGGGCTCCGCAGCTGCCCCGCAGCGAGGAACCGGCATCGGGCAGGGGCGGCTCGGGAGCCCGGCAGGGTGCCAGGCTGGGTGCCGCCCGCGCCCCGGCGTGGACCGGCCCCGCGGCGCTCCCACCCTCCACTCAAACTTTGCCGCCCCCCAGGAAGCCGCGCACGCCGCCCGCCAGCCCCTCACCGAGCGGCGCTGCAGGTCCGGAGCCGCCATGGACGGACTCGAGGGAGGCCGGGACACGGGATCCGTGGGATCGGAGCCGGCTCCGAGGCTCGCTCTCCACTCGGGTCGCTGCGGCTGAATGGATCCAATATGGCCACTTCCTGGAAACTCCCCTTGGAGAGGAGAGGAGGCAGCGGGGCCGCCTCTCGCCAGCGCTGCCCGTCCCAGCCCCGGGAAAGCCCGTCTCCACTGCGGCTCCGGCCTCGCCTCCTAGCCCAGCCGGAGCCCCGGGCTCTGCTTAGCCCGGAGCCCACCCTGGCTCCGCCAACTGGGAGGCTGCACAGAATGCCGGGACTTGTAGTTCCCGAAATTTGGGGAGGGAAGGAGAGGGGCAGGGCTTGGGAAGAGGCGGGCGGGAAAACCTGTCATCTCCCTTCAGGAATCGGGCTTTCTGGAGCAATGTGCCAGGAGGGGGCTGCAGGTTTGCCCTATGTCTTAGGAGTGAGGGGGGCGGAGCGTTTTTAGATCATCTAGTGGAAGCCCCTTATTTTTACAGATGAAGAAACTGAGGCCCAGAGGGAAGTGACTTGCCCAAGGCCACACAAATAATAAATATCAGAGCCAAGATTCAAACTCTGGTGTAGGTGCCAAATTTGTACACCATTACTGTCTCTCACTTCACATTAGTGTCTTTCTACTTGGAGCGTGAGGGCCAATTTGAGTTCATACATAGGGTTCTCTCTAATAGTCACAAAAATCACAGATTTTCAGAATTGGAGGATATCAAAGACACCATCTAGTCCAACTTGTGCCTATACAGGAATTTCCAACTTGCCATTCCCAAGAAGCAGGAATGAAGACCTTGAGAGGGTATCTCGGGCTCAAATACTTTGTCTCTCGCTCTTCCTGGGGCTTTGTCCAAACTGCAGACAACTCCGTGCTTCCATAGAAGTCTCTTAACTTCCCAGTGGAGCTGAAGAATCTTCAAATAACTTGGCCCACATAATAACTGGCCCACAAAGGGTATCTAAGAGTCCAACTGAGCCAAAAGCCACTGTAAGCCAAACCGTTGCAGAACTGTGGGGATGCAGGCTAAGTTTTCATTTGGGGTCCATGGATTTGACTATGTTCTGCTTGCTACCTACCTACCTCTGACACCACACCTGAACTGCAACACTTTTGCAACCATGATGTCAAGGAGACTTGAAAACCAGGGGGTCTTTAGCATTGATATGGGAAGTCAAACAGTAATTTTTTATTAAGCACCTACTATGTGCCAGGAACTATGCTAAGCACTGGGAATGCAAAGAAAAACAAAAAAGATAGCCCAGCTCTCAAGGGCCTCACTGGCTAAAGGGGGAGACAGCAGTCAAACAACTATGTACAAACCAGATATATGCAGATAAATTGGAAACAATCCACTGAAGGAAGGTACTAGAATTGAGGGGATCAGGAAAAACTTCCTGTAAAAGATGCCATTTTATCTGGGGCTTGAAGAAAGCTAGAGAAGCTAGGAGGCAGAGATAGGGAGGAAGAGTATTCCATGCATGGGCACAGCCAGAGAAAAGGCCCAGAGTCAAGAGGTGGAGCAGCTTATTCATGGGATAGCAAGGAGGCTGGTGTCACTAAATCTCAGCAAATGGTGGAAAGGCATTGTAAGTTATAAGAAAGCTGGAAAGGTGTGGGGGCAGGGGAGGTAATGAAGGGCATTAACTGCCATACAGAGAATTTTAGATTCTATTTTTGATCCTAGGGGTGATAGGGTGCCAAAGGAGATGATTCCTAACCTTCAGGTAGCTGAAGAGCTGTCATATTTTGCTTTGAAGAATGAGGATAAAGGAGTAGAAGATGCAGGGAGGCAAATTGGCTCTTTTTTAAGGAGAAATTACCTAACAGAGCCACCCAAAGGGGAATAGGCTGCCTCTTAAGATTGAGTTCCTGTCAATGAAGGTCTTTCTGGTAGAGGTTAAACCTGAGGTCTTTTTCACCTCAAAGACGTTATAATTCTGTGATATTTGTTGTTTCTCCTTAGTTTTTGAAGAGGACCAGTGACATCACTGGTGATGTCTTGACTTGCTAGTGAGTTTGACTTAAGTGAGGCCGAGTTGCTCAAAGTCGTCAGCCTCAGTCTCTCTTCCAGAGCCACCAAAGTCCAGCGGCGGGACAAAAGTCAATGCAACTGCCCAGGATGCAGTGGATAACCTCGGTGTCTTTGATGCCTGACCAAGTTCTTAAGGGCTCTACAGAGCCGGCTTCAGCCGCCTTCACGGCCACTGGAACAAATTGTTCTTACTCACCCATTCCACCGGGGAAAGTCTTCCCATGCTTGGGGAAGACTCCCTGGCAGATGGCCCGTCGGTCACCCTCACCCTGGTTTAGCCTGCCTGCTGAGAGTTTTACTGGGGTGTGGCTGCTGTTTGTGCTACAGGTGAGAGCTGGGTCAATCAGGTGGAAACCAAAGGTGGATGAGCAACCCTCACACCCGAGGTGCTGGTCCTCCTCAACACCTCGTACACTCCTCTGTGATATTTAAGTGAATTTTAAAAGATTCTATGAAGTGTGCAAAATGAAACAAAGATTATAAATCATCGTCCTGTTATCTGTGTAACTTCTATTGTTCCCCCACACTTGGAATGCTCTCTCTCCTTATCTCTGTCTGCTGGCTTCCTTCGAGTCCCAGCTAAAATCTCCCCTTCTACAAGAAGCTTAGCCCAAGCCCCCTTAATTCTAGAACCTTCCTTCTGTTGGTTGTTCACAACTTATCCTGTTAATACAGCTTGTCTGTACAGTTGTTTGCATCATAATAATAACAGCTAACATTTCTGTGTGCCAGGCATTGTGCTCAGTTCTTTATAATTATCATTTCATGTGACCCTTGCAAAAACCCTGGGAGATTGGTACTGTTATACCCACTTTACAGATGAGGAAACCGAATCAAACAGAGGTTAAATGACATGCCCAGTAAGTGCTTTAGTGTCTGACTTGCCCAACTAGTAAGTGTCTGAGGCCAAATTTGAACTCAGGTTTTCCTACCTCCAGACACCGTGTTCTCTCTACTGGGCCAGTAGCTGCCCCTCATATCCATGTTTCCTCCCGCATTAGATTGTGAGCTGCTCAAGGGCAGTGACTGTCTTGTCACTTAGCACAGTGCCTGGCACGTATAAACTGCTTAATAAATGTTTATTGACTGTTTTCCCTTGTTTATCTTCTCCAAATTTATTATTTCTCTTGAAATAACTATATTCCATTAATTCATGAACCAATGTAGGGAGACAGTATCTTTTTGTTGGACAAAATATAACACCACATAATTAGGATCTGCTGTTGACAGGTACACAGATATAAAATAAAGTAGTTATCAGTAACAAAACCCTTTGATTTCAGGCCCAAGACTGAGCACCAGGGGAATGTCAGCACCTCAATGGGTGCTGGTCCAGCAGAGCCTCTGTTGGGCTTTGAGTGTTAGGAGATAGTGCGTAGAACCTGCCACTACACCTTGCTAAGACTGGGTCTTTATTGACTGCCATGAGATTGAAGCTCTTGTCCCGTGAGCTTCCTGGGTATGTATGTCCTGAAGATCCCCTCTAGCTTAACTAATGATGAATTTGAGCTGGGACAAGAGGCAACCCAAGGAGACAAGGTCAGCTTCTGCCCACCTAAATTTACCTTCCTGAATTTATTAGGCCTGTCACATGCAAAGTTTTATTGCTTTGGTGCTTCATTTTGGGAAAGCCTTAACCTTCCTACATCACACTTTGTTTAGCCATTCCCTAACTGATAAATACCAAAGTTTGTTTCTAGTTTCTTGCTTTTGCAAATAGGGCTGCTAGGCATGTTTTATAAAGGAGTTCCCTGGGATTGGTCCCCGATTAATGTGATAAGCATACCTCCTTCCCTACGGCAGACAGACATGCCCTTTGGCACCTTAAAAGGGTTGATGGAGGATTTTTCTGATCCATGTGATGAGCATGCCTCTCCCCCTATAGCATATGCTAAGAGAGCAAAGACAACTCCAGATTGGTTCCTAGTGACTGAGGTGCCTGTTGGGGGAATACCACCAAGGTAGGGGGTTAGCAGAGACTTGATAGACTTGTGGGAGGTGCCATCCGTTTGTGCTGGCCTAGTGTTGGTATTAGCCTGTAGAACCGCTCGGCCTTTCTTCAACTTTCCCCTGCTCATGGGGCCTATCAATAAATACACCAAGCAGAGCAAACAGAGAAACCTTGGGTTTGGATGGGAAGACTGTGCTCTTACACAGGAGCACAATCTTTTCCTGGAAAGAGCTGCTTGTGTCAGCCTCGGGGAAGCAGCACAGGGCAGAGGCAGACATGTCCATGTAGTCTGAGGGTTCCTGGAAAGGCATATTCCCAAGATATGGCAGCAGCCAAGACCACAGCAAGAGCTCCTGAGGAAACACATGGCAAAGACAAAACATGTTTGGTCACGTGGCCCAAGGCAGGACTTTATGGACAGTGTCCCTGAACCCCAACATCCTATGTAGATTTTGATTTCCTCAGCAATATAATCTTAAAATCTCACCTACCTAGAAGGGAGATTTCTTGGGCTGCACTAGTCCTGGTTGTTGCCTCGCAACCTTGAGAGTTCATGGACCCTAGGTATCCTCTTAAAAGAGAAGGGGAGTTCCTGAGTAGTATGTCCCCTGGAATTAGGAGAAGACAGACCACGTGACCTCAGGAGCTACAGAGCAGAGGTGGGAGAACAGAATACACGCACGCGCGCGCGCACATGTACACATGTAGGCACACACAGATACACACCACTATTATCATGACTTAGAAAGTGCAGGTCCAATGGGAAAAGAGTTGCCTGTTCAGGAGCCCTAGAGTGTGTTTGCTAAGAACAGAATGGGATAAGAAGTTATGATAGGTTGTGATCTGTACCAATGGAGCAAATATCCACTTCATGACCACAAAGCCATTGAAGAAGAAGCATCAGAGATGTAACTAACTGTAAGTTTTGGCACCTGGAGAAAGCAGCATTGAATGTGACCTTAAATCTGCCATATGCTCCCCCCTAAATGCACACACACACACACATACCACCAAGGAAGGGAACACAGCAGAGAAGGCCAAGTCACCAGCCCTCGTGGAAGGGATACAGATCTAGGGAAAGGCTGCTGGTGAGGAGGCAGCTGAGGGTCAGGAAGGAATTCCTTGTTTGACTTTCAAGCCACAAGAAGAACAATCATTAATCACATTTTTTCATGTGGCTGTTGATAACTGGGATTTTTTCCTTTGAAAGCTGCCTATTCTTATTTTTTAACCATTTATCTACTGGGGATGGCTCTTAGTTTTAAAAATTTGAACCAATTCCTTATACATCTTGGATAAGAGACCTTTTTCAGAGGAACTTACTGCAAAGATTTTTTTTCCCTAGCTGCTTGTTCTCCTTCTAATTTTAATTGCATTGGTTTTGTTTTGCAAAAAAAATTATCAATTATAGAAGAAAAACCATCCATCTGTGATTCTATCGCTTGTTTAGTCATGAACTCTTCCCTGCTCCAAAGATCTGGAGTAATTTCTTCCCTGTTCCTCTAATTTTGGTGTTATGAGGGAGAGGGGGAAGAATATCTCCTATTTCAGCAATAGAAATTTTTGCCTTTGAAAATCATCCAAAATGCAGTTTTAGGAGCTTCAGGGCAAAAAAAATGTAAAGGATTTTTGGCCCTTTTTGTATTGTAATTACAAAGGAAGAAAGGTGGTACAAGTGACTGTGAAGGTAGTACTTCAAGGGGGCCAAGGCACTTTGTAACAAACACTTGCAAAATTACATTTTTACTATGTACCGTCTCAGAGCTTTGCCTGATATTAGGGAAGTCCTTTTTTCCCTACTCTTTGCACTTCATTATTTGGGGGGGGGGGCAGGGCAATTGGGGTTAAGTGACTTGCCCAAGGTCACACAGCTAGTACATGTGTCAAGTGTCTGAAGTCGCATTTGAACTCAAGTCCTCCTGACTCCAGGGCCGGTGCTCTATTCACTGCACCACCTAGCTGCCCCCACTTCATTATTTTCTAACTTGTATTATAGTTATTTGTAAACTCCTGAGAACAGGGACTTGGTCCTTTTTCATCTTTATACTCCCTTATTGTCCTCTGTATCTTTTCACAGAAGACGTGTCTTCTGGGGTTTCAATTCCTGTCTTGGCAATGTCCACTGACAAAGAGGGTCTCCTTGGCATGCACATGACTCTATATACCTGGTCTGCATGATAAATGAAAATATTCATTAAGCACTTACCATGTATTTGGTCTTAACTCTAGCAGTGGGTATACAAATACAAAAAGCAACATAGTCCCTTGTCTTGAAGCAGTTTGCAATTGATTGCCACATCCTTTCCTGGAATGGTAATGTTGATTTATTTAATGACGGTTCCCAGAGCAAAAGATGGAAAGGGTTGGCCAGAGTACCTACATATATGTGGCAGAAAGATAGCTGAAGCGTATCTTGTGAAGTCAAGGGGTATCTAGATACAGTGAACTCTCAGAAATCAGGAACAGAGGGCCCCAGAATGGCAGCCACATTGGTTCAGTAACATTATCATTAATTATTGAGTAATTAATATTAAAATAGTAAAGGCCCACATTTGCATGTTATTACTTTGTCTAGACCAACAGTCCTCAAACTTTTTCATCTCAGGACCCCAA
The DNA here is from genome assembly GCF_011100635.1 of Trichosurus vulpecula. Lineage (NCBI taxonomy): Eukaryota > Metazoa > Chordata > Mammalia > Diprotodontia > Phalangeridae > Trichosurus > Trichosurus vulpecula. Next base: position 22,798,844 of record NC_050575.1, on the reverse strand, counting down.
AGATCTTTTGTTTAAATGGGTTATATCAGTCAATATTTTCTGTATTAGAAATTAAAACTAACAAAATGTTTAAAATATGAATCATTTGAAAATAACAATGAATGCACTAGATAATAATAGAAATATCTTTATGAAAAGTAACTATATTTTCAAAAAATCTAGTGAGAAGAGTAACATTTTAAATCAGTCAAAAAGCATTTATTAAGCACCTACTATGTGTGAAACACTGTATTAAACAGAAAAAGAAAGCAAGTTCCTGCACCTAAGAAGCTTACATTCTAATGGAGAAGACATAACACAACATACAAAAGGAAACTGGAAAAGAGGGAGAGGTACTAAGTGCAGAGACATGATGGAGACATGAAGAGACAGCTGGTCTAAGCAAGCTCCTTACCTTGAAGTGGAGGTATTATTACATATTTTTGCAAATCTCTTTAAGATCCGGCTTAATAGAACATAGATTCTTGTAATTGCTTCAGCATTCAATCTGTTGAGATGTCACTTGAAGTCTATGAAGAGAAAAATCTTCACATAGATAACAATTGGGAGCACAATGGATGGAATACTGAGCTTGGAGTCAAGAAGACCTGAGTTCAAATCTAGCTTAAGATATTTACTAGTGTGTGAACCTGGGCAAGTCACTGCATCTCTGTTTGCCTCAGTTTCCTCATCTGTAAAATAGAGATAATAATAGCACCTATCTCCCATGCTTGTTGTGGGGATCAAATGAAATAATAATTTCACAATGCCTGGCACATAGTAGGTACTATATGAGTGTCAGCTATCATCATCATCATCATCTGTAGTTGTTAAATGGAGGGATAATTTTACCAGATAAACCACGTATTCTTATGAAAATAATTTTGACCTTCAGGGACCCCCCCCCAGTGAGAACTGCTGGCTCAGGTGAACCTTCACTACATGGGGTATTTTTTGGTTTTGAGCGTAACCAATACCAAATAAACTGGGCATTTCCCCCAACCTAGAATAGAAAAAGCATTATATGTGAAACTGTAAGCCTATGGTATATTTGCTTTCTTTTAAACACATAATTCAACATTTAACTTTCAAAGCTGTCCTATTTGTCTGTGATACTTTGTGGCCTTCTGGAAGGAATACAGTAACTTCCCCAACCCATGAAATCAAGAAGCCCCAGGAAGCCTAAAAACAAACCAACTGAAAAAACCCTTTCACCTAGTCAGAACAAGGTCTACAAAGTCTGAAGTCCCTTTTCCCACCAGCAGAGAGTTTGAATATAAAATAGCTACCAATTTTTCCTTATTCCCTTTCCCAAGCATAATCATACCAACACCCTGACTTACCCTAACCTCCCCATTCCTGCCTCCAACACTTGGTCCGGCTTGACCCAGAGAAGAATCCTATAAAACCCAAACTGCTTTACTCATTTTGGGTACCTAACTCCATCCAGCATACAGCCCTGTGTACTTCTTCCCTCTGTTGTTTATCTCTTCCTTGATAAAGCTTGGCTGGCTTCACTTTCTCTCCATCCACTCCCATGCTGCATTTTGTCCAGTGGTGCTGGGCCTCCTAGAAAAACCAATTGTCTGTAAAGCATGAGCCTATCACCATGACCAGTGATTCACTGGCCACAAGTTTTTAACTTAGGGAATGTAGAAAGCAAGGACTGAATTGGAAACCACGTGCCTCATCAGCAGAGTCCTCCTCCTTCTCTCTGACAGCAAGCTATAACAAGGAGCCTTGCACGATTGAGTGCCCCTTGGGCTTTTCCTCCTGGTAAAGTAAGTGGTAGATAAAGGAGATTGCTGCTTTTCCCAGTACAGTAATTTGGTATTCCAAACCTCCCCAAGTCTGGGTTAAGACAATTCTCTGTTCTCTTTTGTGTCTTAAAAAAAAAAAAAAAAGTTCAGTGGCTCTCCTTTCTGGCCACTCCTATCTTTACTCTCTTCTCTCTTCCCCAACCATCCTCCACAGGAAAAAGAAAAAAGAAAAGAAAACCCTTTTATTGCCCTTTAATAAATATACACATAGACAAACAAAACAAATTCTTTCAGACGAACCAGTCGTCTGAAAATGTGTTTCTCACTGTGTCTAGACTTGAATCCACCCCCTTTGTCAGGAGGCAACAAGGTAGCTACTGTGCTTTATCATTAGCCCTCTGGAACCATAACTCGTCAATGACTCGATCAAGACTGAGTCTTCCAAATGACATAGGGTATTCTGGATAAGAGTATTTTAGCCACAGTTGTTAAAGCTGCGCCATAATGTTCTAAATGGGGACAGGCTTTGGGGCTCCAGCATATTAATAAGTCCCTATTATGTGCCAGGCACTGGAGATACAAAGAATGAAACAATTCCTATTTACATACATGTATGAGCATATGATACAGTTGCAGGGGAAGGAGAGGAGAGATCAGGAGAGGTTTCCTGTAGAAGGCACAGTCTAAACCTAGGGGGACCACAGGGTTGTGCTGAGGCTGATGTCATAAGGGTTCAACATTCATTGGGGAACATCCCCCTTGTCCTCTATTTCCTTTGCTCCTATTCATGTGCTACTGAAAAGAACTAAGAAAATCATGAAACTATACTGTTTGGGTCCACTACAAATTTATGTTAGAAAGTAAGGCTGACAACTTTGAGCAACTCTGCCTCACTTAAATCTAATTCACCAGCAAGTCAAGACATCACCCTGTGATGTCACTAGTCATCTTCAAAAACAAAGGGTGAACAACAACAAAGTACAATCTTAACTGGGCCCTCGCTGCACAAAGGCAATCCTTTTAAATCTCTGATTTGTTATACTACTCACCACAGCAGCTATTCCAAACCTTTTTATTCTTCCTCAAGTGCCCTCTTCTCCCAACCCTCTGTCTAAACTGAGGTCCCCACCTCCTAATTTATTCAAAAAAACTGAAGCCACATGTGGAGAGGTCCTTTTTCCTTATCTCTCTTTATTCAGGCTAACCCACTATCTCTGCCTTAACTCCTGTCTATCATTAAGAGGTAGCCAGCCCTTCTCCTTGCCAAGGCAAATCCCCTTGATTCCATCCCTTTCCAAATTCTCCAGCAGACTATTCCCACTGTCATACACAGATCCATGGCTCCCATCCTTAAAAAACTCTCACTTGATCTGACCGTCCCAATTAGCTACCATCTTATATCTTTTCCCCCTTCTTGTCTTGAGAAAACATTCTAAACCAGTGACATCAAACTCAAATAGAAATGAGGACCACTAATACATACATAAGGATCTCTGAGGGCCACACACTGACTTAGTTTTAAAATGGAATATTATCCATGCCTTACTTTATTTTTGTTTATTTTGTTAAATATTTCCCAATTACATTTTGATCTGGTTCTAGACATTCTGGGGAGTGTTTTTCTAGCCACATGCTTGATACTGAGGGTTTCACCTCATGTCCTACTAATTGGCAAAGGTGACAAAAAAAATTGCATTACTCAAGGCCGCTAGAGTTGTGGGATGACAGGCAAGACTACTACATTGTTGGTAGAGCTGTGAAATAGCACAACCACTCAGAAAAGCAATTTGGAATTATGCAAATAAAGTGACTAAACTTTATACCCTTTGAACTAGAGACTTCATTACTAGACTTTTACCCCAAGAAACCTATCAATAAGAAAAAAGTCCTCATATACTCTAAAACATTTATAGCAGCACTTTTGTGATACCTAAGAATTGGAAACAAGTAGAGGCCTCTCAATTGGGAAATGGCTAAACAAAATGTGGAACTTGAACTAAAGAGATACAACTGTGCTACAGTGTAATGGTAATCAGGATAGGACTTTTTTTTTTTTAACAGTTTTCTCTTTTGGAATGCTGAGGTAATCAAGTACCTTTGATGAGTTTTGCCTTTCAAATATAATGGCAAGAAAAGTAGACTTTTTGTTGTCTTTTGTTTCTTTGATTGAATCAAGAGTCTTTGACCCACTTAAGAAATAAGAAAGCCTAGTTCACATAGGTTTGAGGCTCATGGTTGTGATGCCCTTTGACCCCGAAGAAGTATATATATATATATATATAAACTCAGACGTTAGCATTTTGCCTTTGGGGGCACACTTATTGAAAGAGTATTGGTGATGAGACTCTGGGTAAGCCCTTGAAGCAGTGCTTCCCTACCCCATTCTCCCCTCCCCCTCCCCCCCCCTTCGAAAACCCAGATGTTGGTACTATGTTGGTAACTATGTGTTGCAATTTGGTTAGACAGAAATGTTGATCTGTTTATATTGTCTCTGTTTGTAATTTCTGTTTGTATTTGCTCTGAAGTTCAGGCTTTCCCCCCTGAGCTAAGTGAATGGTATATGTATGTTTAATTAAAGTTAAGATTGTTAACCCCTTAAAGTTGCTTTCCTTAGAAAAGCAGATCAAAGAACCTGTGCTGGCAGCCTTTCTGTATGTTGTTGTTGTTGGTTTTTCGCCCCCCACAATACCTGCTAGCAACATTGTTGTTACGTACAAGAAATTATGCATGTGATGAATACACAGAAGCATGGACAGACCTATATGAAAAGACAGTGAAGTGAGCAGAGAAAAGAAAATAACATGCACAGTAACTGCAATAATGCAAATGGAAAGAACAACCACACACTAAAAAATCGAAAGTAAATGCAACAAAATTATAAAGATCAAGCAGGACTCAAGTGAAAAGAGATCTGAGAAGACACCCCCAACTTACTCCTTCATGTAGGTAGGAGGCCCACAGTTGTTATACACTGGATATGTTTTCAGACTTTTTAACATAGCAATCAGTTGTGATTTTTTTCCTCGCTAAAGAAATACTATTTGTCATATGGGATGGCTTTCTGGGAAGGGGAAGGAGAATGGGAAGAATAGCCTGCTGGGATAATCATGGTGAAAACATCAGTAAAAACTTATAAGAAAATTTTACTTCAATATTTTATTTTCCACTCAATTACATGTAAAAATAATTTTTAACATTCATTTAAAAATTTTTTTGAGTTCCAAATTCTTTCCCTTCCTCCACTCCCCCCACCCATTCAGAAGGCAAACAATTTGATAGAGGTTATACATGTACAGTAATGCAAAACATATTTCCATGTTAACCATGTTATAAAAGAAAAGACAGGGGAAAAACAAGAAAAATAAAGAAAAAAGTATGCTTTAATCTACATTGATTAGTTCTTTCTCTAAAGGTGAACAGCATTTTTCATCGTAACTCCTTAAGAACTGTCTTAGAGCACTGTATTGCTGAGAATAGCTAAGTCATTTACAGTTGATCACCATACAATATTATTGTTACCATGTACAATGTTCTCTTGGTTCTGCTCATTTCACTTTGCATCAGTTCATGTAAGTCTTTGTAGGTTTTTCTGAGAGCATCCTCCTCATCATTTCTTACAGAACAATAGTATTCCATCATAATCATGTACCACACCTTGTTTAGCCATACCCCATTTCATGGACATCCCCCCAATTTCCAATTCTTTGCTACCACTAAGAGAACTACTATAAATATTTTTGTACATATAGGTCCTTTTTCTTTTTGTTTTTTATCTCTCTGGGATACAGACCTAGTAGTGGCATTGCTTAGTTAAAGGGTATGCATGGTTTTACAGCCCTTTGGGCATAGTTCCCAACTGTTCTCTAGACTCATTGAATCAGTTCACAACTATACCAAGAGTCTATCACTATCCCAATTTTCCCACGTCCTCTCCAACAGCTGTCATTTTCCTTTTCTGTCATATTAACCAATCTGATAGGTGTGGGGTGGTAGCTCATAATTGTTTTAAGTTGAATTTCTCTAATCAATAATGATTTAGAGCATTTTTATATGACTAAAGATAGCTTCCATTACTTCATCTGAAAACTGCCTGTTCATATCCTTTGATCATTTATCAGTTGAGATAAGAAAAATTCACAAAGAAAAAAAAGAAGAAACAAGGCTAAGGAGGAGGAGAAAGTCAGTACCATGAGTTGGGTCTCCAAGTGCAGTAGGATCCCATTCCTGTTGAAGCAATATGGCTCAGAGCCAATCTCCATAGCTCACCGCACACAGGAATAAAGTTGGGCCAGTACTGCTCATTTGGGGCCTTCTAAGAGGCCTAAAGCCAAGGTCCTGGCAGCTTACATTACAGCCACAATTAGAGACAGAGCCCAAGACAGCAGTGCCCAAGGCAGCCAGCTCTGGAATCACAGCAGGAGACAGGACAAATTCAGCACCTGGGTAACCAGCCCCCTTGCCAGTAGCCAATGAGAAGGTGGAATCCAGCACTTAGAACCATAGCATCCTGGTAAGTCAACACTAGAGCCATAGAAGGAGACAGAGCCAACACAGCACCCAGGTAGCTCTGGCCATGGGCAGACCTCATAAAAGGCCTTACACCAGAACTCCTATTGGAGCAAACACAGAGCTGAATTGAACAATCAACCCCAGCACAACTTATGACTTACGTTTGGAGTTTGTCAGGGTCACAGCAAAAGAAAGAGACATTTATAGCAGCACTTTTTGTGATAGCTAAGAATTGGAAACAAAGTAGATGCCTCTCAATTGGGAAATGGCTAAACAAAATGTGGCACTTGAACAGTGCTACTACAACTGTGCTACAATGTAATGGTAATCGGGGTAGGAGTTTGGTCTGATTAGGCTTTGTATAAAGATAAAAAGACCAGGAATAAGGCCAAGACCTATATCAGGTCAACAGGACACAGACATAGAAGCTAGGGATTTAGGCAGAGGGCATGAGCTAGCCTTAGCCAGGAATGTATCAGAAGTGGTATCCAGACTACAGAGGGATCAGCGCAAAGCAGCATCCGCCTACCTTATCTAAGAGTATGGGAAGAAATAGGGGGGTCTGGCCCTGAAATAAAGGCCAAGAAACAGAATAAACCACTAAGCATAATGAATAAACATTATGGATTAAGAGAAGCCCATGAGATAAACCCAGAAGAAGAGAGTAACTCCATAAATCCAAGTAGAACCTCAGAGACAGAATGCCTTTTGCCACATGGACTCCAAAATTGTCTAGAAGAAATGAAGCAAGAGACTAAAAAGCTAAAGCACAATTGACATTAGAGTCCTTAAAAACTGGAAGGAGAATAAATACCTTGGAACATTATGTAGAAATCCTTATCTGAGCAGTTGACTCCCCGAAAAAAATGGAGCAAATCAACTCATTGATTTCATGAGGCAATAAGAAAGATTAGAACAAGTCAAACTATTGAAAAATAAAGAATTATCATCAGATTCCCTGATCAATGAAAAAAGCTGGATACCATATTTCAAGAAATCATAAATAGAAACTAATCACATCTATCAGAACTAAAGAGGTAAAGTAAAAATAGAATCCACTGAACATACGTCTTAAAAGAAACCCCAGACTGAAAATACACATAAAAAATAACAGCCAAAATCTAGAGCTTCTAAGTCAAAGAAAAATACCATAAGCAGTCAGAAATAGAGAGCTCAGGTACCAAAGAAACATAGTCAGAATCATGCAAAACCTAGCAGCAAGGGGAGAAAATCTTAGAATATGATATTCTAAAAGGCAAAAGATAAAGCTCACAACTAAGAACAGTTCTGCAAAACTAAGCATAAATCTACAGAGAAAAAATTCAACCTTAAGGAAATAGAGGATTTTGAAGCAGTCCTGATGAAAACAACAGAGATACATAGAATCTTTGAAACATAAAACACAAGAGGAGGTAGATGTATTTAGAAACGTGTAGAAAGGTAAATATGTTTGAGCAAGCTAAATAATAATGCCCCTTCTGGATCACTAGCCTTGTTATGGCAGAGGGGGTTGCATAGCTCATAGCTCATAGTAGGAGCTATGCTGTGTAAGGTTACCCAAGATGGACAGGTCATAATAGAGAGTTCTGACAAAAGGTGATCCGCTGGAGAAGGAAATGGCAAACTGCTCTAGTATCTTTGCCAAGAAAACCCCACAGGCAGTATTAAAATGATAAAAGATGTGATGTGCCCCTCAGGTCAGAAGGTATCCAACACGCTACTGGGAAAAGTGGAGGGAAGTAACAACTAACGAAGCACACAACCAATGAAGCAATTGGGCCAAAGCCAAAAGGATGCTCAGCTGCAAATACATCAGGTAACAAAGGAAAAGCCTGATGTCGTAAAGATCAATATTGCATAGGTACCTGATATGTAAGATCTATGAACCAAGGTAAGTTGGATGTGGTAAAACAGGAGATGGAAAGATTAAACATCAACATCTTGGGTGTCAGCAAACTTAAATGGAAAGGAATGGGTGAATTTCAGTTGATCATTACATATACTACCGTGGGCAAGAATCTCTTAGAACAAATGGAGTTCCCTCATAGTCAATAGAAGAGTGAGAAGAGCAGTTTTTTTTGTTGCTTAGTCATTTTTCAGTTTATCTGACCCTTCATTACCCTTTTAGGGGTTTTCTTGGCAACAAAGACAACTGAGACAGAGCTCCAAGCACATGTTCAATTTATTAGGGAGACCAATGATCTCTAAGCAATTAGGTCCAAGACTCTCCTCTGCAGTCAAGGATCTCTCTACTTGAGGAAAATTGCTTTTCTGGCCATTGAGGGAGTACCAAAAATAGAATGAAGCAGTACAATTCCAGAAGCGGGGGGAACTATGTGATTGGCTAAGGGATATGCCCCTCAATCACTAGTGTTTCAGCAATGTTTAGTTACCAGGGCCCTGGGACTTTCCACAAAAAGAACATCGAAAATGGGGGAAATGTGTTTTTGGAACAAAGCCCTCAAAGCACATCCAAAGAGGGGATGTTGATTGAGGTTGAACACAAGTTAATATAAATCTTTACAACAGGCCCAGCTGTTGTAAAAATAAAAGTCTTAAAAGCAATATAATCATCAATACCTAATGAATCAATCCTAACTTACAGAATTCCTATTCTAACAGTGTTAACTAAACCAAACTTAGATCTATCCTATTTATCTTACTTATAGACTATGGCTGATACCCATAAATCACAATGAACTGAATAGATACTGATTAAATTAAATAAGGGTATCAAAATTATCCTCAAAATTCCCCCCTTCGATCCAGAAAAGACCTAGGGGCTTTTAATGGATTGCTAAGGCCTCTATGGCAACACAAAACACCAGAGGGGTCAGTTCTCTACTGAGATGCAGGGGCAACAAGAAGGAAAAAGGGCACATGCAGTTTACTGATTAAGTAACAGCGAGTAAGTTTTGCTAAAATATATATTACAACCAATACACAGCAGCATGTAGGATCATTAAACAAGAGTTAAGTACCTATTTAAAAAAACAAGCTTTGCAAGTGATAGGGACGGGACTGGAAGAATCATCGTCTGCTACCGTACCACACCTTTTGGATGCCCTGCACAAAAGCTGTTCCTTCCCATATTTAATGAAGTGATTGTGGTAGGTCATGCGGACAGTAGGTGTCGCAATGGAGACAGGATGCCAAGTTCTTCCAGATAACGCAGAATTGCAGCCATTGAGTACAAGTGGTTTCAGGAACCCGCAGGGTAGAAAGAGGCTGAATGGGATTGTGACAGTTCAGTCATTGCTAGAGTACATGATGGTGAGCATGGGAGGTTGAGACACCAAGGTGCAAACAGGAGTAGATGTAGCCACACTCACTTGTGGAGATGGGAATCCAGATGGCTGAGGGGCAAGCTTAGAGGAAATAGCAAGGGGGTTGGTATCCTCACATTCACAAACAGGCAAACATGCATGAGTAAGACCACTAAGGCAAGTAAGTTGTTTGGCAATAGTGATGCACTTGCATAGTCTAAAACACATGACTTTAAGTGGGCACTTCTGGCGACATGCTGGGCAATCTAGGTGGATAGTCAGGGTGACTGGGCAATCATTACTGTTCTTACACTTGGGAAGATTCCCTTTCTTCACTGCAGCTTAAAGAAGTAGGTGCAGCTATCACAACATAGGGCCCCGTAACCAGACCTGGAAGCAAATCCACCACAAACCACACAAAGAAAAGTTAAATGATGGAGAGTTTCCATCAGCACAGGGTAAGAAAGTCCCAAAGTAACAAGAGAAACTGCAACCTGTTGGGATGATGATCTGGGAGTGGGGTCAGTAAGGAAAGATGAGAGAAAAGAAAGGACACAAACTGCGTAAGAAGGGATGAGAGGCAAAGCGGAAACAGGGCTTCCGTCTTTCATTGAGACAAATGACCAGGACAGGCCATAATCAAATTCTGCAAACAAGAGTCATCAAATAAAGTCTGTTCTTTTCATGAATTTACAGAATGGACACAGCAAAAAGGGAAGCCTAAGAAAGCAAGGTCAGTCTTAAGAGGACCTCCAACAAACACTCCCTGAGGTATCTGTAAGCAGCCAAGCTTAGAAGCAGAATGGATCATGCCCAACCAAAAGCACTGATCTAAGTGACATGCTGAACAATGCTTCCTAGTAAAGAAAATAACAGGGCAGTTACTGCTTTGTAAGCATTGGAACTAGGTTTTCCTCAATGGATAGCAACCAAAGAAGGTGGCATAGGCCTGACAGGTAAAAGTTCCATAATAATTACTGGCAGGGGCATCTCCAGACACCAGTCAAGTGGCTAGGTAAAATCCCAACTGACATATAGAAAGGAAAAGGGTTGAAAAATCTTGAGAAGTGCTTTCCTCCTCTTTTCTCATGCCAGAGGTTAGAACATGCGACATTCCATGTCATAGCCAAAAGGTACGAGGGATTGCTTGTCATAGAAATGGGTGAATAAGAAAGCTACATAGGAGCACAGCAAAAGCAAGCCAATTTTCCTGGTTGTCTTGGGTTTGCAGACTGACTTCAAAGAGTGGGATGTCTTCAAAGAGTACAGCAGTCATTATGTTAAAATAATCAAACAGTCAAAGTATTAACACTGTTAAGAAAAGCTAGCTACCATAAGGCGCTTAAAGTGATAAAGTCAGCCTAGGAAGCGGTAAAGAAGGTATCAAATTTTTTCCACTGTTCCAAAGTTTGCATAATCATGTGTGCTAATGCATTTGTCTGCTCTCAGAGAGAGCCAGTAGACTTATGGATAAGCCAGGCAAACCCATCAACTTGACTTATGGATTCCCTTAGAGGCACAGCTAATTTTCCTATTTCTAGCAACAGATCGGAAGCAGCCTTGGCTAATTTAGAAGTTCCTATGACTTGAACATGGCTTCGTCTAATTAACTGCTTTAAATTATGATTTAAATTAGATTATGAAAGAGGCTTCCTCTTCTTTTTCCTCTTTTTAATACCTAGTAGATAACATTTTCATAAACAATATGAAGCATACTTCTTTCAGCTACGCTTATCAATAACAGTTGTCAGTTAGGGTAACACATTTAAGATGTTCTTTTCCCACATTTTTGCTGAAAAACACTTCATGACAGTCACAAATAAAAGCTCCACAATGATATCTAAGAGCAAAATCTCCACAAACAGAGAAAAGATCTGAGGGAATGAAAAGGACAGATGTAGAAGCCTTAGAGTGAGCTTCCGGGAAGATTGAAGTGCATGCAGGTTCCTCAGAGTCAGACACTGGAGAGACGGACAAATGTTCATTGTCCTGTTTAGACTGGGAGACAGCCATAGCTTGAGGTGCATCAGAGGTGGGGTTATTTCTGGATGGGCTGGCAGAAGGCTTCTGGTATTGAGAACAAAGTGAAATATGAAACATAAATAATAACAATAGTTAGATACAAAAGAGGTCACACATTACTTTCCACAGAAGGTTAAGGAAGAAGTCAGTTCATTAATTTGTACCTGCACAAGTGAAAAAACAGGCTGCACTCTTCTGTGCGGGAGAGACAGCACTTCCTTCTGAAGAAGCACCAGGTGGTTTTCAGAGCCTAGGGAGTCATGCCAGCTCAATAACACTGTTTAAGGCTGGGCTGGGCAATCTTGTTTAGATTTGGTAATTTCACATTCATTGGTGGATTTCCTATATGACCAACATTTTTGGCACCTCTGAGAGTTTTGTACTCCAAAAAAGTCTACAGTTAGAACAGGTAGGACCTTTAATAGTTTTGCTGGCATTGGTAGCTTTGTCACCATAAAGCATGCAACAGTCCCGCTAGAGCAATCTAAAGTTCTCATGCATGAGCTTGGAAAGAACAGCAGTTAAGTGAGGCAGTCCGTGGAACAGACAGAACACTGTGGGGACCTGTTGGTTTCAGCTTGGAGGTAATAATCTTTTTCGCCCTTTATTTTTTATTGTTTTTTCCCACTTAATAGCATTTTATTTTTTCAATTACATGTAAAGATAGTTTTCAACATTCACCTTTATAAGATTTTGAGTTCCAAATTTTTTTCTCCCTTCCCTCCTCCCTCCCCAAGATGGCATGCAATCTGATATAGGTTATATATATATATATATATATATATATATATATATATATATACATATATATATATATATATATATACAATCATATTAAACAAATTTCCACATCAGTCATGTTGTGAAAAAAGAGTAAGAACAAAAGGGGAAAACCACGAGAAAGAAAAAAAAACAAAAAAGAAAATAGTATGCTTTGATCTGCATTCGGACTTATAATGTTAATGGGATGTAAGATCTTCCTTGCCCATTAATAGGCCTCATATGGAGCCCATTAAGGGAAGCTTGCTTAGAGGAGGCTTGCTTGAAGGAAGGCTCTCACACCTTTTGCTAATTTCTAATTAGGCACTGAGTCATGAGGGTTGTGATGCCTTCCTGCTCTGTGAAATGTATATATACTCTGAGTTGGTATTTTGCTTTGGGAGCTCACTTATGAGAAGGATCTTGTGATTCCCTGGTCAAGACTCTGAGAAGCTGTATGTTCAGACCACGCAACTACTCAAATGTAAAGGCTCTCTCAGTTCAGTGGTGGATGTAAAGTGTATAGCAATATTGCTTTGATTTGGGCAGTCAGAGCCCTGCCTGTTGGTCTTCATTTCTCTGCTTGTATTTTTCTCTGTTTGTATCTTCTCTGTAGTTCAGGTGCTAACTTTTCCCCTGAACTAGTGGATGTAATTAAAGGAGATTGTTGACTCCTTAAACAGCTATCTTTCCTAGTAAAGCAGATCTAAGAACCTGTGCTAGCAGCCATCCTGGGTGTGCCAGTATGGTTGCCGCTACAAGACTCCATAGTTCATTCTCTGGATGTGGTTAGCATTTTCTATCATGAGTCTTTTGGAATTGTTTTAGATCTTTGTATTGCTGAGAAGAGCTAAGTCTATCAAACTTGATAATCACACAATGTTGCTATGTTACTGTGTACAATGTTCTCCTGGCTCTGCTCACTTCACTCAGCATCAGTTCTTGTAAGTCTTTCCAGGTTTTTCTGAAGTCTGCTTGCTCATCATTTCTTATGGAACAAAAGTATTCCATTATATTCACATACCACAGCTTGTTCACCCATTCCCCAACTGATGGATATCCCCTCAATTTCCAATTTGCCACCACAAAAAGAGCTGCTATAAATATGTTTGTGTGTGTCTGTCCTTTTCCATTTTTTATGATCTCTCATCTAGTAGTGATATTGCTGGACCAAAGGCTATACACAGTTTTATAGCACTTTGGGCATAGTTCCAAATTGCTCTTCAGAATGGTCGGATCAGTTCACAACTTCACCAACAGTACAATTAGTGTTCCATTAGTGTTCCAATTTTCCCACATCTTCTCCAGCATTTATCATTTACCTTATTTGTCATATTAGTCAATCATATATAGGTGTGAGGTGATACCTCAGGCCTATTTTAATTTGCATTTCTCTAATCAATAGTGATTTAGAGCATTTTTCATTTGACTATAGAGAGCTTTTCATATGACTATAGACAACTTTAATTTTTTCGATCTGAAAACTGCCTGTTCAAATTCTTTGATCATTTAACAAATGATTTGTGTTATTATAAACTTCATTCAGTTCTCTACATATTTTAGAAATGAAGCCTTTATCAGAGACACTAGCAGTAAAAATTGTTCCCCAGCTTTCTCTTTTCCTTCTAATTTTAGTTGGATTGGCTTTGTGCAAAAACTTTTTAATTTAATGGAATCAAAATTGTCCAGTTTGCATTTCATAATGTTCTCTATCTTGCTTGGTCATAAATTCTTCCCTTCTCCATAGATCTGACAGGTAAACTATTCCTTGCTCTCCTAATTTGCTAATGGTATCACCATTTGTGTCTAAATCATATACCCATTTTGACCTTATTTTGGTATATGGTATAAGATGTTGGTATATGGTGTAAGATACTGGTCTATGCCTAGTTACTGCCACACTATTTTCCAGTTTTCCCAGCAGTTTTTGTCAAATAGTGAGTTCTTATCCTAGAAGCTGGAGTCTTCAGGTTTATCAAGCAGTAGATCACTGTAGTCATTGACTACTGTGTCTTGTGTATCTAACCTATTCCACCGATCCACCACTTATTTCTTAGTCAGTACCAAATAGTTTTGATGCTTGCTGCTTTATAATATAGTTTTAGATCTGGTACAGGTAGGCTATCTTCTTTTGCATTTTTTTCATTAATTACCTTGATAATTCTTGACCTTTTATTCTTCCAGATGAATTCTGTTATTTTTTCTAGCTCTATAAAATAACTTTTTTGGTAGTTTGATTGGTATGGCACTGAATAGGTAAATTAATTTAGGTAGAATCGTCATTTTTATTATATTAGCTTGGCCTGCCCATGAGCAACTGATATTTTTCCAATTATTTAGATCTGACTTTATTTGTGTGCAGTGTTTTGTAACTGTGTTCATATAGTTCCTGGGTTTGTCTTGGCAGATGGACTCCCAAATATTTTATGCTATCTGCAGTTATTTTAAATGGAATTTCTCTATCTCTTGCTGTTAGACTTTGTTAGCCATATGTAGAAATGCTGATGATTTATGTGGGTTTATTTTATATCCTGCAACTTTGCTAAAGATGTTAATTATTTCAAGTGGTTTTTAATTGATTCTCTAGGATTCTCTTAAGTATAATATCATATCATCTGCGAAGAGTGATTGCTTTGTTTAGGAGGTAACAATCTTTACATATAGTCCTGGCATTCAGATAGCTGAAGCTTTCCACAAAGGTTGGAGCAGGCAAAGCCATGACAAATAACAGACAGGGTCCTTGAAAGGAGAATAATCAGTATTTATAATTGAATTTTGAAATCATCCTGGAAGTCAATTTAGAAGTACATGTAGTACAACAGTTAACACACAGGCAGAAAAGAATGATACTGCAAATAATAGTGTGAGCCCATCTGAGAATAGAGAGGATCCCACCGCCTTGAAGAAGAAAAGTAATCAAAGAAAGCCAGGATGAGGGATCCCACCAATTCCCACCAAGGGATCCCACTACCTGGGGTTATATTCCCATTACATGGAGTTTCATGTGCTATTTGTTGAGTATCATTCAGAATTCTCTAAAGCTCATGAACGTTGGTGATAATGTCACCTGAATGACTGATGTATGAACAACAAGATTGGTTACTGATGGTACAAGCACTGACTTGTGCAGAAGTTAAAATACCAAGTACCAAGTGATTCTCCACAACCATATGAGTCACAGAGTCAATTTCAGTTTGTAGGGCAGAGATGGCAGTTGTGGTGCATTGAATAACTTCAGATGTGTCCTCAGAAAGTCTTTCAAGTACAGCAGACAAATTCCTAAGAAAGCAGTCATTACCAGATTGGGAATTAGAGCCCATAGAAAATGATGACCTTTACCAAGTTCTGCTATTAGATTAGGACTGCTCACCTACATTGAGCTCCTCTTAGATTGATGATGCCACCAGGTTTCCACGTTTCTTGTGGTTTTCACCTCTACCAATCCCAAAGAATGGTTTCTAATAGTCAAAGAAAGAAATAAAAAGGCTATCCCACAAGTCCCATACCATCCTATTAGAAAAGAAGAGGAAACAACTCCAGAAGACAAAAAACTGGCCAGGGTTTACCAGTCCCCATGGTAACTGGGCAATCCTTTTGGTACTATTACTAAGATTCTGGACATTATAGGTGACCATGGCAAAGGAAAGATTTGTGGGACAGCCACTATTTCCTTTAAAATATCAAGTTAAGGCAGAGATAAAGGAAGATGCATTACTGATACCTGCAATAGCAAAAGTAAAATTATACCTGAGTTCTCCACATAAATTTTAGAATCCTCAGTCCTACTTTTGTTAATACAAAGAGTAAAGTTTGGTATAGGATGGGCCATAGAAAGTGAAGAGAACCTAGCTTGAAAATTCACTTAGGAAGGGGCAGAACCAAGATGATGGGAAAAAGGCGGCGACTCCCATATTCCCCTCCAAACAACTTTAAAATAACACCTCAAAATGTATTCTAGAGCAGCAGAACCCACAAAAGGACAGGATAAAACAATTTTGCAACCCAAGATAACTTAGAAGTTCAGCAGGAAGGGTATGTTGCACCAGGGTGAGAGTGGAGCATGATCCAGCACAAGCAACACCCTGGCAAGCCAGCCTCAGACCACAGGTAACTAAATTGACAGCAGCAGTTTCTGAAGCTCTTGGCCCATAGACAGTAAGAAAACTGGAAAACTGGTCAGAAGAAGATTACAGGGGGCTCTTTGCTGGCACTGGGTGCACGATTCTATTGCATTGCCCATATGTGGATCTGGATTGCAGTACTGGGTTGCAGTCCCAGGGCAAGGAGGAGCACTAGCATGCTAGAGCTTGCAGCCACAGGGGAGCAGGGACCCTGGTCATAGTTCTAGGGCAGAAAAGAGTGTGGTTGCTCACATACCACAAGAGTAGTAAACACACTTTTCCTTATACCATACAACCCTGGAAGAACTGAAAATTCAAAGAACCCCAGAACTAGCTCTAAAAGCATCTATACAAAAACCTAAAGCTTGGAGTGGTTCCCCCTCCACTTTAGGAGTAGAGTGAAACTTTAACATAAAGTTAAAAATCATTTAAGCCTGGAAAAATGAACAAACAACAAAAGAATCCAACCATAGAAAGTTATTGTGGTGACAGGGAAGATCAAAACAGAAACTTGGATGAAGACAACAGAGTCAAAACTGCTACATCCAAAGCCTCAAAGAAAAATTGTGAATTGGTCTCAGGCCCAAAGAGAATTCCTTGAAGAACTCCAAAAGGATTTTTAAAATTGAAAAAAGAAATGAGAGTGATGCAAGAAAATCATGAAAAAATGTGTCGACAACTTGGATAAAGGAAGCCCCACCCCCCCCCAAAAAATACTGAAGAAAATAACACCTTAAAAAACAGGTCAACTGGTTAAAAAAAAAAAGCACAAAAATCCACTGAAGAGAATTCTTTGAAAAGCAAAATTGGCCAACTGGAAAAGGAGGTATAAAAGCTCAATGAAGAAAATAATTCCTTAAAAATTAGAATTGGGCAAGTAGAAGCTAATGACTCCATGCAACAGCAAGAAACAATCAAATGATTTTTAAAAGAAATGAAAAAAACAGAAGAAAATGTGAACTATTTCACTGGAAAAACAACTGACCTGGAAAATAATAGATTGAGGAGATATGATTTAAGAATTATTGGACTACCTGAAAGTCATAATCAAAAAAAGAGTTTAGACATCATCTTTCAAGAAATTATCAAGGAAAACTTCCCTGCTATCCTAGAACCAGAGGGCAAAATAAAGATTGAAAGAATCTACTGATCACCTCCTGAAAGACATCCCAAAATGAAAACTCCCAGAAACATTATAGCCAAATCCCAGAGCTCCTGGTTCAAGGAGAAAATATTGCAAGCAACAGTCAGAAAGAAGCAATTCAAATATCATGGAGCCACAGTCAGGATCACACAAAATTTAAAATCTTCTACATTAAAGAACTGGAAGACTTGGAATATGATATTCTGAAGGGCAAAGGAGTTAGGATTAAAACTAAAAATCACCTACCCAGGAAAACTGAGTATAATCTTGCACAAGAAAAAAATAGACATTTAACAAAATAGGGGATTTTCAAGCTTTCCTGATGAAAAAACCAGAGCTGAATAGAAAATTTGACTTTCAAATATAAGAGAAACATAAAAAGGTAAGTAGGAAAGAGAAATTATAAGGAATTCAATAAGGTTAAACTGTTTACATTCCTACAGGGGAAGATGATTCTTGTAACTCCTAAGAGCTTTATCATTGTTAGTGTAGTTAGAAGCCTATACATATACAGAAGATATGAGTGTGAGTTGAATATGATGGGATGATATCCTAAAAAAAATTCAGTTAAGGGATGAGAAAGATGAGTGCACTGGGAGAAGGGGGAAGGGAGAGGCAGAATAGGGTAAATTTTTTCACATAAAAGAGTCACAAAAGAGCTTTCAAAGTGGAGGGGAAGATGGGAGGGAGCACTTAAACCTTACTCTCATCAGACTTGGCTCAAAGACAGAATAACATACACACTCACCTGGGTATAAAAATTTATCTTACCCTACAGGAAAGTAGGAGAGGAAGGAGATAAGAGAAAGGGTTAGAGGCTGATAGAAGAGAGAACAAATTGGGGTAGGCAGTAGTCAGAAGCAAAACACTTTTGAGAATGGACAAGGTGAAAGGAGAGAGATTAGGATAAACAGGGGAAAATAGGATGGAGGAAAATACACAGTACCGTATTTCCCCACGTATAAGATGCACCTTAATTTTGGGGCCCAAACTTTGAAAAAAATGTATATTACATAAAGTTATTGAACTCAAGTTTTATTCATCTGCTCATAGCTTTCAGGCATCTTTTGGGCAAGTCTGGTGTGTGTATGCATGCTTAGTCCATTCCATTTCATGAACCTGAAGCACCAATTGTGTCCTCCTTTAAAATCAGTAACTTCTTTTTCATCAGCAATTCTCTTGCCTCATACTGAACCATCTTTGTGGACACAGGAATTCCAATAGCCCTTTGCTCTTCAAATCCATATTTTCAATTCCCTCTCTAAATCAGGCCATTTTGCTGACTTGCCTCTCATGGCCGCCTTCTACCATGGCATTTTCAGTAGGGTTTCTTCTTCCTGTAGCCAGTCTCAGATTGTTTTCTCAGTTGGAGGAAGACCAAACTTACGTTAAGTGGCACAATTTCCATTCACTTTTGCAAACTGGTTCACTTTTAACTTGAATTCAGCACTGTACGAAAATCTTTTCTGAGCCATTTCTGGGCAGAACGTGGCAAAACATAATCTAATATACCGGGTAACAAATGCAAAACAATGAGTGCAAAGACAAGCGTGAAAAAGCAGGAAACGCAAGTAAAAAAATCTACAACCACTGCATAAGACACACCCACTTTTTAGACCCCAAATTTTTCAAAAAAGGGTGCATCTTATACATGGGGAAATGCGGTAATCATAACTGAAAAAAATTTATAGCAAGTTTCTCTGATAAAGGCCTCGTTTCTCAAATTTATAGAGAATTAAGTCAAATTTATAAGAATACAAGTCATTCCCCGTTGATGAATGGTCAAAGGATATGAACTGGCAGCTTTCAGATGAAGTAATCAAAGCTATCTATAGTCAAACAGAAAAATACTCTTAAATCAGTTTAGATTTGATTAGAGAAATGCAAATTAAAACAACTCAGAGGTACCACCCCACACCTATTAAATTAGCTAATATGACAGAAAAGGAAAATGACAAGTGTTGGAAGGGATGCACTAATGCACTGTTGGTAGAGATGCAAACTATTCAACGATTCTAGAGAACAGTTAGGAACTATGCCCAAAGGACCATAAAATCATCCACAGCCTTTGACCATGCAATACCATTACTAGGTCTACTATCCCAAAGAGATAAAAACCAAAAATTAAAAGGACTTATATGTAAAGAAATATTTATAGCAACTCTCTTAGCTGTGGCAAAGAATTGGAAATTGAAGGGATGCCCATCAATTGGGGAATGGCTAAACAAGCTGTGGAATAAAAATGTAATAGAATTCTACTGTGCAATAAGATATAATGAACAGGCAGATTTCAGACAAACCTGGAAAGACTAGTACAAACTGATGCAAACTGAAATGAGCAGAGCCAGGAAAACATTGTACACAGCATCAGTAACATCATGTGATGATCAACTACAAATGACTAAGCTCTTCTAAGCAACACACTGATCCAAAGCAAGATCCAAACCCCTTTGTAGGGCTCAGGAAGGAAAATGCTATCTATATCCAGATAAAGAACCGATGGAATAAGAATGCAGATTGAAGTATCTTTTTTCACTTACTTTATTCTTTCTTATGATTTTATTTCCTTTTGATCTCTTTCTTCTTCCACGACTGTGATGAATATGGAAACACATTTTACATGGTAGCACATATATAAACTATATCAAACTGCCTACCATTTTCAGAAGAAGGGAGGGGAGTAAAAGAGTGTGAAAAATTTGAAACTCAAAATCTTGTAAAAATCAATGCTATAGCTTTGCCAATTGCTCTCTTCCCAGAGCTATGAGCTGCCAGGGTCAGTGAAGTTCCAAGATCGCTGGACGAAAGCTTGCTATTAAAGCTATCGATTGGGCAGCATTTGGTGAGATCATACCTAAAAACTAGAAAGCCACTGCTAATGCCTTGAAATCCCATAATGAATATCTTATGACCAGATTGACTACCCTGCCTGAGAAGCCACAAGTGATCAACTGGGCTTACAACAAGGAAAACATGGCCAAGCCTGGCCTTGTGGATGAGTTTGAGAAGTTCAATGAGCTGAAGATTTCTGTGCCAGAAGATAAATTCACTGCCCTAGTGGATGCTGAAGAACAGGAAGATGCAAAACTTGGTGCTGATTTTGTGAAAGCTTCAAATGCTAAGACTGCAGAACTTCAGAAAGAGATGGAAAAGATCAAGAATATAATTCCTTTTGAACAGATGACCACTGATGATTTGAACCAAGCCTTTCCTCAAACCACACTGGACAAGAAGTATCCCTATTGGCCCCATCAGCCAATTGAGAACCTCTAAAATTGGGCCTCAGAGCTGTGGCCCTCCTGTCGCTTGCTACTGAAATCTGAAATAAAGCAACTGTACAGTCAAAAAAATCAATGCTATAATTTTTTCTCAATATGTAATTGGGAAAAAATAAAATACTATTTAGGTTTTTAAAAGGAGATGGGCAAAAAAGAGAGAAAGAAAGAAACGACAAGCAGCATGGTCTCAGAAAATCCTAGAAAGACTTATATTAATTGATGCAAAGTGAAATGAGCAGAACCAGGATAACACTGTATACAGTAACAGCAATACTGAATGATGCTCACCTGTGAATGACAGCTATTCTCAGCAATACAATGATCTAAGACAATTTTGAAGGACATATGATGAAAAATACTATTCATCTCCAGAGAAAGAAAGAATTAACTGATGGAGTCTGAATGCAGATTGAAGCATACTTTTTCTTTACTTTCTTGAGGCTTTCTTTTCTCTGTGTTTTCTTTTACAACATGACTAACCTGGAAATATGTTTTGCATGACTGCACATGTATAATCTATATCAAATTGCTTGCCTTCTCAAAGGGCATGGAGGAGAGGGACAGAATAGGGAACTCAAAAAAATTGTTAATGAATGTTAAAAAATTTACATGCAATTGGGGGTAAATAAAATATTAATTTCAAAGATTAAAAAATAAGCAAAAGTGCTGATGCTGCGATGCTCAACTCTCACAGCCACATATCGTCACTGGAAAAACCACAGCTTTGATTACATGGACCTCTGTCAAGCAAGGTGATGTTGCTGTTTTTTAGTATGCTGTTCAGATTTGCCACAGTTTTCCTTCCAAAGAATAAGCATCTTTTAATTTTATGGCTGCAGTTGCCATCTACAGTGATCTTTGAACCCATGAATATAAAATCTGACACTGCTTCCATTTCTTCTTCTTATGTTTGCCAGGAAGTAATGGGACCGCTTGCCAAGATCTTAGTTTTTTTGATGTAAAGATTCAAGCCAGCTTTCACACTCTCCTCTTTCACCCTTATCAAGAAAATTTTTTTTCCTCAACAAGGGCTCTTATGATTACAAAAACTTGACTCATATGTATTTCAGGACTAACATAGTATATAATTTATATAATTTACTTGGGGAAGTGACAAATATGTAAGGCATAGCTGTACCTTTTTAAGGTGACAGCAAGAGGAATAACTTGCTTCCCAGAAATTTCTTTTCAATGGTTTCATCATCGATAACTAATAGAAGATATTATAGAAACACAACATGATACAATGCAAAAGTCAGGGAACTTGGAGTCAAATCTGAACTGCTATGGACTAACTATATGAGCTTGGACAAGTCACTTCAATTTCTAGGGCTCAACTTCATCTTTAAAATGAGATTTTTAAAAAAATTTATGATCTCTAAGATGCCTTCCAGAAGGCTGAAAGCCTTTTCTTTTCTCCTCAAACCATCTATCTATACCATCTCCTCTACTCTTCACTGCCCCTTGATAAAGAACCTCACCTTACACTTTACTGAAAAAAAAAGAGGCCATCATCATGAGTTTCCATTGTTTCCAGAGTTCAATGCTCCGTGTACTGACTTATGTACAAACTCGTTCTCTTTTCTTTT